>NC_057811.1:434116024-434369176 GCF_018294505.1 Triticum aestivum
TTTTTTCCTCTGTTTTTTTCTCTTTTGCTTTATTTGTTTTGTTTTGTTTCTACTTACAACAAAAAACTTATTTATTTTATTTCTAATTACTTATGTATTTTACTTTAATTATTTTATTTTTATTTATTTTACTGCTGCTATTTTTATTTATTTTACTGCTGCTATTTTTACTTAATTTATTAAGGTTTATTTATTGTAGTTACTATAGTTTATTTTATTTTATTTTATTAAGGTTTATTTAGTTTTATTTATTTTATTAAGGTTTATTTATTTTATAAATATAAAAAAATGAACATAGATGCGCTTATAGAGAAAATTCAACCTAAATTCATAACAAATTTCTATGAAATTTACTGTGAATTTAGGTCAAATTCCCTGTATAAGGGCATCTATTTTCACATTAAGAGAAGCTCAACAAGGCAGAGAGGGACGGCCTTATAAACTGATGTGAGCGCCCTTCGGTTGGCGAGGTGGGACTAAACACTGGCCACAACTAGGACCAGGCCTTTAGCCCCGGTTTGTGGTAGGAACCGGGACTAAAGGGTGGTGGGCCAGGAGCGTGGTCCATTGGTCCCGGTTTGTCCCACCAACCGGGACCAAAGGGTCCGGACGAACCGGGACCAATGCTCCCACGAGGCCCAGCAGGTCCCTGGCCGCACGAACCGGGACCAATGCTCACATTAGTCCCGGTTCGTTAGTGAACCGGGACTAATGTGAAAACTGTCCTGTGACCTAAGCCCTGTTTTCTACTAGTGTCAGAAGAGGGGTTAGAAACCACATCAACAGTTGAAGATATTGCAACAGTGGCAGCAGTAGAACATTTAGCAACAAAGACAACATTATCACGCTCAAGACATTTTAAACATGGTCGCACAAAGTCAACCTGAGCGGAACTGATCTATTGAGCGCGAAGTGAATTGTTCTCCTTTTGAAGATCTTCATGAGACGCTCTTAGATTCTCAAGTTCCTGCTTCCTTTGAAGATAATCATAGGAAAGCTTCTCATGAGTAGCTGAGAGAGTTTCATGACGACTTTGAAGTTCTTCATACTTAACATGAAGTTTTTTAATGTCTTCAATTAAGGACTGAGTTCGATTCATTTTCGCATCCAACAGGTCATCGCTTTTGTCTAGCAACTTTTGAATATGTTCCATAGCAGTTTGTTGTTCAGTTGCAATTTTAGCAAGAGTCTTGTAGCTAGGTTTGGATTCACATTCAGAGTCATCTTCACTGGATGTTTGAAAATAAGCATCGCGTGAGTTTACCTTGGCACCACGTGCCATGAAGCAGTAGGTAGGAGAAGATGGCTCGGGTTCGGGAGTAATTGTTTTGAGTGACTCTTTGAATTCGAGGAACCATGGGTCCTGACGTGTTCGATGACCTTCATAAACACCAGAGATCCGGTCCCATATAAGCTTTGCATTGCAGAGATGCATGATGCGCCTGGACTCGTCTCTGGACAGGCAGGAGCATATAACAGCCTTCGCCTTGATATCTAGTAGAGTGTATTTCTGAATATCGTCAGCGTGCGCCATCTTGCATAAGTCGGTGAGACCAATCTCCGTGACAGTCCAAAGCTCACTGTCCATCGCAAGGAGGCGCTTCCTCATCATAGCCTTCCATTTGGGATAATAATGACCATCAAAAATGGGGCACGCAGCGGAGACCTTGATTATCCATGCAGTCGACAGAGCTAAAACTCCAGGTGGTTAAACCGAATCACACAGAACAAGGGAGCCCCTTGCTCTGATACCAATTGAAAGTGCTAGTTATCGACTAGAGGGGGGGTGAATAGGCGATTTTTATGAAAGTCTTCAAAACATGAGGTCTTTGAAGACAAACAGATGAAATAAACCTATTGATATGCAGCGGAAGATAGACTACACTAGACAAGCCATAGTCAAGTAAGCAATGTGGTGAAAGTAAGAAGACTATCAGCAGCTAGGTAGTATGGATCAGGATGGAAGACAGTATGAAGCCAAATAGTAAATAGTCTTCACACAATGAAGTCAATCAGATCAGACAAGCAAGCAATGACTTCCTGAAGACAAACTGAAAAGTAAAGGGAAGTGGGGGATAGAACCAATTGCTTGGTGAAGACAAGGATTTGGTAGACCAGTTCCAGTTGCTGTGACAACTGTACGTCTGGTTAGGGAGGCTGAGATATAACTCAGAAGACCACGTCTTTACCTTATTCCCCTTGAGCTAAGGACACCCAGTCCTTGCTCAATCACTCTGGTAAGTCTTCAAGGTAGACTTCCAAACCTTCACAGACTTCGTTCACCGGCGATCCACAATGACTCTTGGATGCTCAAAACGCGACGCCTAACCGGCTGGAGGATTCACAGTCCTCAAGTGTAACAAGTCTCAGGTCACGCGGACAGAAAGACTTCACTGATGCCTAACACTCTTTGGCTCGGGGTGTTTTGGGCTTTGTCCTCGTAAGGATCTCTCTCTCAAATGCTTCGGAGGTGGGTTGCTCTCAAACGACAAAAGCCGTGCACTAACTTTGAGCAGCCACCAAATTATGGTGTAGGGGGTGGGCTATTTATAGCCAGGAGGCAACCCGACCTGATATGTCCGAAATGACCCTGGGTCGCTAAGGAACCGACACATGTTCAACGGTCGGATATCAAACACACGCGGTAGCTTGACTTGGGCTACAAGTAAAGCTGACTCATCCAGCTTTGGATAAGATTTGCTCTCATTGCCTTCGCTCGAAGACATAGGATTTTGGTTGAGCATCACATCAGTCACTCTGACTTTGTTCACTTGGACCCCACTTAACAGTACGGTGGTTCATATGACTCAACAAAAAAGAAAAGGAAACTACGAAACACTATGTCTTCGCACTCCATAGTCTTCAAGTGAATGTCTTCACATGTCATAATTTTCATTGTGAATGTCTTCAGGAACCACCATTGTCTTCAATGTCTTCACACATTTTTAGGGGTCATTTCTGGTAGGTAAACCGAATCAATAAGGGACTACTACCTGCGTTATCCTGCAATTCTCACAAACACATTAGTCCCTCAACCAAGTTTGTCGTCAATACTCCAAAACCAACTAGGGGTGGCACTAGATACACTTACAGTTGATCATAGTGATCCTTGCTAGACTAGGGGTATTATCTTCCTCGGAGGGCCTTGAACATGAGTAAGTCTATGTGTCTCTCTGTGCTCGTGCCTAATCTCGCATCCAGACGCCGTCGGCGCTCATCGGCCCCAACCACTCGAGATAAGCCATCCCATGGCATCTGTCGTGAGAATACCACGACACATTCTATTTGTGATTAGTTGTGTCGCATGATCTTTAGGTTACAACCTCTGCTTTTTTGGCACCTCTCTCTCAAAAATAAATCAAACATGAATTCCGCGTTTGTTTGCAAACAAGCAAATAACATTGTCAGGGGTTTGTGCATCATGCTCGTGCTGCATGAATCTATGAGAAAATTGGAGGGCAAAAAATGAAGGTGAAAATAAAAAGTGCCAAGAAATAGCAAAGGTGAGAAAAAATAAACAAAAGACAGAAAATATATAAATATTATAGATTGGATTTTTGTTTGGAGTTACTTGATAGAAAGAAAACAAACATGTGGGAATAAAAAGAACTAAAAGAACCCAAGTTAAAAAAAACATTACACACATATTATATAGAACTTGCATTGTTCCCCCAATGTTTTTTTCTCGAAACGGAGCATTGTTCCATAATGTGCAAGGGCAAGTAAAAGGTATTGCAACTCTAAGACATCAATGTAATGTTATGCGAGTAATAAGTCCATTATTTATAACCAAATGCATTAACAATTAAAGAATCATATCAGAGATTAATATTCAATCGATATATCAAAAATGAATCGGCGGAATCGTTCCTCACATGGATGGTACCCCCTTCTGTACCACTTGTGTAGGCGCACACATAGCCACACAACCTCCCACATGCATCCAGACACATTGCCACCAGGTGCGCTCTCTATACTAGTAAACTACACGAGCCTCGCACGTTAGTTTAGATTACCAAAGTACGACCGAGTACTGATATATCATATTATAATAGGCTAAGGTGTATATTTAGAGTCACAATTGCGTTAAGTATAAGCTGTAGATTCGATTCCTGTCATTCGTCTCAATGAGAATTGAATTATAGCTATAGAATATTCTATGACAGTGTGGTATGTACTACACAAAACTCATGTTAAATGTATAAATAGCTAAGTACTCTATCTGGAAATATAGATGTTGCCTTAGCCTTGAACAAATCATAACGTAAGGAAAGACAATTCTTTCGAAAGGAAAAAAACTTGCCAAATTATCGTACCGAAGATTCTAGGAAAAGCAACATGTGATTATTTTGTGTGCACACTGTGCATAGTAAATAAAAAATTGAAAGGAATGACAATTCTATTTCTTGAGGTTTGTACATATTATGCATGGTGTTTATGGCCAGGCGTGTTCTAGACGTTACACGTCGCAGAATCCAGTGTAATAAAGAAAATATCCAACTGCCAACACTACTTGGATTTGCCAAATCGTAACTACTGGATCAGCTTCATCCGGCGGACAATATTTTATACACTATATAGTGGTATAGATCCATAATGTCCAAAAAAACTACATACAAAATACATACATTTGCCATATTCAACGGGAACAAGCCGCTCGATCAATCTCATCTACGCGGAATCAAGCAGGAACCACATTTTCAGGCACTGAAGATTAGCGAAAGCGCTTAATCAAACCATGTGAATGAATTGCCTTGAAACTGGACATCCTTTTAATTTTGCCTTGCAACTGATGAAGCCCTGTTTCAGGTTGTTCTCTCTTTTGGAGTCACGCCAGAAAATGACGTCTTCCTGCCCACTTGTTCACTTTCGGCGTGACCTGGATCCACCCAAAAGGCTGGAACATTCCATACACCTACCTGGTCGCCGGCGGCACTAGCTCGCTAGTTGCAGTCAAGTGATTGTACGCGAAATGATCGGCAGACTGTGACCGAAAATGGACGTTGATGCAACTGGACGGACATTTTCTTCCGCAGGGGACACGGGGACACGCCCGTAAGATTTATTGAGAGAAAAGGGCGAAAGGATTTACAGAGAAAGCAACGGCGGTGCAACTTGGGGCATCAGCGTGAAGTTACAGAGCTGGAGGAACAAACACGAAACCCAGCGCCCAGTCACACATACGTACTTACTGTGCATTTACCTGATTTTAGCCCCGAAAATGGCGTGAAAATGGCTGGCCGTGCAGTTCTTCGAAGAGACCTGGGTGTATTTATGCGTCCCCTCTGCCGAGTGTTGGTGCCGTCAAGTGTTTATTGGCTACGCTACCACCATTCCTCCTTCTGGACACAGCATTCTGTGCAGTAATAGTTGTTGGCTCTCTGTGTCCATGGAGGGCGGGGACGGCGTCCGCGCTGAAGAAGGGGAGAAGAAGCAGAGCAAGCCGACAGCGAGGCGTGGCGGAGTCATGAGGAGCATCGTCAAACTCCTCTGCTTTTGCGGTGCCCCTGTGGAAGGTTAGAAGGCCTTCGAGCTGCTGAAGTTGGCGAGTACTGTTTCTCTGTGGGTGTGTGTGGGTGTTTAAGTGTATTTGTGTGTACGTCTGTACGACGAAAGTGTTTTTCTGCTCCCGAGCTCAAATGAGCTCAGGTGAATAGTAAAATCGAAAGAAAATGAAAAACATTCAAAAAATCTCAATTTTCTTTGTGATAACCTTTGACAAAGGTTTTCTATGCATGAAAATTTTCATCACGAAATGATATTCGTGAAAGTCATGGCAAAAAAAAAAACAAATCAGTACTCCAAAATGCTTTCAAAAATAGCATTTTTGGAGTATCGATTTTGTTTTGTTTTGCCACGACTTCCAGGGATGTTCATTCATGATAAATGTTTGCAAGCACATAGTACATTTGTCAAAGGTTACCACAAAAAAGATTCATTTTTTAATTTTATTTACTATTTTCCCTGATTTTACTGTTCACCAGGAGCATTTAAGCTCGATGCACATATTTACTCTTGTATAGATTGAATGCTCCTTGTGAGTTTCAAAATATTTACAAAAATATCTAGAATAATTAGCATACGCATCAGAATATCCAAATAAGTACTTTCGGTGCGTATCGAGCATTTCAGGCATATGGAGCAAGTTTGCTAATTAGAGTGCTAATCATGCTAATTATGGCCCGTATGCTGATTATGCTAATTATCCTGGGTAATATCGCTTATCATATTAAAACGACCACCTGACCTTATCATATGCCTTCTTAAAATTCACTTTGAAGACCACCTCATCTAGTTTCTTCGAATGAATTTCATGTAGAGTTTCATGTAAGACAACAACCCTTTCTAGGATATGTCTCCCAGGCATGAAGGCAGTCTGACTCGGTTGCGCCACCGAATGGGCGAGCCGTGTCAATCTATTGGTGCCCACTTTCGTGAATATTTTGAAGCTCACATTCAAAAGACAAATTGGGCTGAACTGCTCGATGCGCACCAAAAGCACTTCTAGGAAAATTTGAAATTCACCAGGATAATTATCACAACACATACGCATCAAGTCCATATGCTAATTATTCTTGGAAATTTTCAATTTTTTTAGCCACACCAATTAAAAATTACAAGGAAAATACCAAATCAACCCTATTTGGCATGCCCAGTCAGCGTTGACTTCGGTCAAAAACAATTGACTTGGTCCAAACCAAGACCAGGGTTGTTTTTTAAACCTCTCAGAAAGTTAAGCGTGCATTTCGATCGGTTTCAAAGATAAGGGTTATAAATCAAAATGAGTGGTTAGTTAGGACTTCAAATGTGGACTTTTCTCTTTTTGCGATGGATAAAGGTGAATGCGTATGTGTTGTGATGAAAGACGATGGCATGGTCGATACTATACTTATACATTACCGATCATCTGGGGGACTCAAACCTGATATTGTCGTGTATGTATTCTTTATCTCTCTCTTCAGTCTGTATACGCCTGCACCTCAAGTGGTTGTAGTTATTACACCAAACAAGTCAAAACATGTCAGTTGTGGTTATCATACCAAACAAGTCAAATCATGCCTTTTTTTATTGACTGATCGTGTTTGTATTGGTGGTATTTTGGGGTTGATGATTTGTGTTTCCTTTAGACTAAGAAGAAGATGTCAGTCTCGTCAATGCATCTAAATGGAATAAGACATTAATGAACAACACCTAGTTTTTGTCTTCATTACACGTTACACCTATAAATGTGATTTAGGAATATGTTACTTACCTAGGCATTGATGATTACATCTATTCTTTTGTTTACAACTATAAATGTGGTTTATGAACAGAGCCAGTCCAAATCACTTTTAGACTAGGGCTATATAAAACAATAATTGGTTCCGCAAAAAATAATAATTTATTCATACTAAACTTTTATAGTTAATTTAATTCTACCATGTTACAACTTTAAATAGTATATTTATTACTACCTATATATGATAGTTAGCCACACAACAATGTATCTAAACAATAGTTATACTATTTTTTGTTGTACAATTCTAATTTATATCATTGGAAAATTTTCTTCCATAAAATTTAAATTGTTTGATGTAACAAAAATTCTCTTTTTGTTTCAAAAAATCCTTTGCATTGAATTTTTATTATTGCATAAAATATATGGTGTATACACTTATATTAACATGACTATGCATGTGTTCGTATATCGTTTAATATAATTGAATATCATGGTAGAGATTTTTTAATCATACACCCCAACAAATATCTTAATAGAAATTTCTGGTGTATATTAGGCAGGCATATTCATAGAAACCCTGCAAGTTGGGATCAATACTTGTACGTAAATTAGCATCATTATTATAATCAATGAAAACATAAAATGTTCTCGATTATACTTTTGCATATATTTCGATTATCTGACATGCTTGGTTTGATTTGGTGCATACCCATTTCTTAAATGAAAAATTGTATGTGGTATAAACTATTAGTATGTGGTCTGAACTTGCGCTCCTACAAATTGATGATCTCACTACTAGGAAAAGCCTAGCTGCAGCGCGGATAAAGGCATAGCAGTAGCGTGGGTGGCCGCGCTACTGCTACAGCGCTAGAATTAACTTTTAGTAGTAGCGCGTGTTGGCACGCGCTACTACTATCTATAGGTAGCGGTAGTGTGTTTTATAAAAACCGCGCTGCTGCTAAGGGCTGGAGTGCCTCAGTTTAAAACTCGCTACTGCTAAGAACATACCCCACGCTTCTGTTATTAGTTTCTGAAATTTTTGCCTACTGCATATTTCCTTTGTATTTGTACAGGTTTATACAATAGTCTCTAGCATATCATACACATACAAATCTAATTATATCATAAACATACAAATAGTCTAATCAAATCATGTCATCATCATAATCATCATCCAACACAAATCATGTCTATCGTCATCATCTCAAAATAGCGATACAAGTTATGACATGTCTCGAATACTTGCAACTACATAGTCATCCATCTAAACAATGATATAGAAGAGAAGAGCTATCACTATGAGTGAGAGCGGAGCTATGCAGTACATGAGGCGGCGGTTCTGATTCCTCTCTCGCGCTAGCGTGAACCTCTAGTAACTAGCTTCTGCTTCTTGTCTGCTATCGAAACCTTTATGGCTGGCGCCCGAGAACCGCTCCACTTGATCCTGACACTCGGGCCACTCGTCGTACACTCCCGGAACCTTCCCTATGTACCCGACATAGCACTTCTTCGCCATCAAGGATCTACATACCTGTTAGAGATGCATCTTCATTAAGGGAATCCACAAAAATATGCAACATAATATACTTGAGCAACACAAAAAGAAAGGGTGTTAGCAAATAGATGCAACATATAGTAAACATAATTAATCAACGCAGGTTCATCGTACCCAAACTAATTAACTAGAGGTAGCAGGTCATCGTACCCAAACTAACAAACTAGCGTTACGCAAGTTCAGCGGGGACCGTTGACATCACAAAATTTCATCGCTATAGAAAGTATAATTAAGTTCAACCGACAAATCATCATCGACATCGTCAATCATGGGAAGTTCCATCCATCCAGATCATCGAGGATGGACCCTAGCTTCTTGATGGAGTCACATCTTGACGTTGTAGGCCTATGCGACTTCGGACGCCAGCTCGCGATATAGGGCCATGGTAGAACATCCCCTTCTCTTTGACAACTTCTTTCATGATGATCGTTGCAATGTGCATCTGGATGCGAAAGAAATCATTTCTGAGTTTACAGTCCAGTTCTTCAACTAGGGATTGTGCTTATTTGCGGATATGATCATCGTTTCTGGTTGTCATGCGAAGTTGTTTGTGATCCCTTTTGAACTCCATCGTGAGATGGAGGAGGTAGAATTCATCGTTTTTGCTTGCTGTCGGTTGATGGATGCTGCAGAAGCTAGTTTTATGCGAGAAAGCCGGCCTTCTGTTCCTTCGTTTCCTGATCTCGAGGTGGCCACCCCTCATGCTGAAGCCGTGGAGAGCATCATCCAGAATATCCATTATGTGGGTGTAGTCCTTCTTCTCGTAGTTTCTGGACGAGTCGAAATACACAGTGTGGGAGACTCGTGGGAAAATAACGATAAGGACGGCACGCCGATTGCTGCGTGATACATCTCCAACGTATATATAATTTTTATTGTTCCATGCTATTATATTATCTATTTAGGATGTTTTATATGTATTAATATGCTTTTTTATATTATTTTTGGGACTAACCTGTTAACCCATAGCCAAGTGCCAGTTTAAGTTTTTTCCTTGTTTTTGAGTTTTACAGAAAAGGAATATCAAACGGAGTCCAAACGGAATAAAACTTTACGATGATTTTTCTTGGACCAGAAGACATCCATGGAGCTTGGAGAGGGGGTTAGAAGATGCCCGAGGAGGCCACAAGCCTGCCAGGCGCGCCCCTGGGGGGCGCCCTGAGGGCTTGTGGGCCCCTTCAGGAGTCCTCCAACCCTAATTCTTGCACTATAAATTCCCAAATATTCCCAAACCACCAGAAGCGTCCACCAAAATACTTTTCCGTCACCTCAAGCCTATGTTCCTGTGAGATCCCATCTTGGGGCCTTTTTCGGCGATCTGCCGGAGGGGGATTCAATCACGGAGGGCCTCAACATCAACCTTGCTGCCCTTCCGATGATGCGTGAGTAGTTTACCACAGACCTACGGGTCCATAGCCAGTAGCTAGATGGATTATTCTCTCTCTTTGATCTTCAATACAATGTTCTCCTCGATGTTCTTGGAGATCTATTTGATGTAATACTTTTTTTGCGGTGTGTTTGTTGAGATCCGATGAATTGTGAATTTATGATCAGAATATCTATGAATATTATTTGAGTCTTCTCTGAACTCTTTTATGCATGATTAAGATATCTTTGTATTTCTGTTCGAACTATCGGTTTGGTTTGGCCAACTAGATTGGTTTTTCTTGCAATGGGAGAGGTGCTTTGTTTTGGGTTCAATCTTGCGGTGTCCTCACCCAGTGACGGAAGGGGTAGCGAGGCACGTATTGTATTGTTGCCATCGAGGATAAAAAGATGGGGTTTTCATCATAGTGCTTGAGTTTATCCCTCTAAATCATGTAATCTTGCTTAAAGCGTTGCTCTGTTCTTATGAACTTAATACTCTAGATGCAGGCAGGAGTCGGTCGATGTGTGGAGTAATAGTAGTAGATGCAGAATCGTTTCGGACTACTTGTCATGGACGTGATGCCTATATTCATGATCATTGCCTTAGATATCCTCATAACTTTGCGCTTTTCTATCAATTGCTCAACAGTAATTTGTTCACCCACCATATGCTATCTTCAAGAGAGAAGCCTCTAGTGAAACCTATGGCCCCCGGGTCTATTTTCCATCATATATTTTCAGATCTATAAACCAAAAAACCCAAAAAATACCTTGCTAAAATTTATTTAGATTTATTTTAGTTTGCCTTTTTATTTATCTTTTATACCTATCTCTATTAGATCTCACTCTTGTTCGAGACCGTGAAGGGATTGACAACCCCTTTTTCGCGTTGAGTGGAAGTGTTTGTTAGTTTGTGCAGGTGCATAGATTGCAGACTTGCTTGTGCCTCCTACCGGATTTGATACCTTGGTTCTTAACTGAGGGAAATACTTATCTCTACTTTGCTGCATTACCCTTTCCTCTTGAAATTAAAAATCAACGCCTCAAGAAGTAGCAGGAAGAATTTCTGGCGCCGTTGTCAGGGAGGTTCTACATCAAGCCTACCAAGTACCCATCATAAACTCTCATCTCTTGCATTACATTATTTGCCATTTGCCTCTCGTTTTCCTCTCCCCCACTTCTAAAACGTTTTCAGAAAAACACAAAAAGTATTTATCTTTTTATTCGCCCTTCTTTCGCTCGTCTTTTTCGTTTGCTTTCCGGTTGCTCGTGTGTTAGATTGCTTGTTTGCCTATATGGATCAACCCAGGAGCTTTGATCCTTACTATAGGAAGTTGGAACAGATTGAAAATAATGCTAAAAGTTTCTTGTCCTTACAATTTGAGCATAATAGTTTCTTTAGAAACGAACTTAAAGAGACAAAAACTATGATGGAGTATATTAATAAAGAGCTCGATGATGTTACTAAGGAAATATGTGGCCTTAAATCTCAATTTGCTCATATTGAAAGTTTAGTAGGCCAAATTTCTGATAAGCAAACTACTTTCGTAAATAAGATGGCCGCTAAACCGGAGTTCTTTGAAAATAATGATGAAGATCTTAAAGTGATTGGTGTGACTCCTATTGAATCTTTATTTTCTAATATAAATCTTGATAAAGATGGGACTGTAGATGAGTTAACTTTATCTAGAAGGCGTCCCAATAATTTGGAGTTTAAAGATCTTAATGAAAAAATTGATAAAAGTGGGATTGAAGAGGTCAAAACATTAAGTAGCGATGAACCCACTCTTTTGGATTTCAAGGACTTTAATTATGATAATTACTCTTTGATAGATTGTATTTTCTTGTTGCAATCCATGTTAAATTCACCGCATGCTTACAATCAAATAAAGCTTTTACTAAACATATCGTTGATGCTATGATGAAATCTTTTGAAGAAAAACTTGAGTTGGAAGTTTCTATCCCTAGAAAGCTTTATGATGAGTGGGAACCTACTATTAAGATTAAAATTAAAGATTATGAGTGCAATGCTTTGTGTGATTTGGGTGCTAGCGTTTCCACAATTCCAAAAACTTTATGTGATGTGCTAGGTTTCCGTGAATTTGATGATTGTTCTTTGAATTTGCATCTAGCGGATTCCACTACTAAGAAACCTATGGGAAGGATTAATGATGTTCTTATTGTTGCAAATAGGAATTATGTGTCAGTAGATTTCAGTGTGCTTGATATTGATTGCAATCCCACATGTCCTATTATTCTTGGTAGACCTTTCCTTAGAACGATTGGTGCCATTATTGATGAAAGAAGGAAACATTAGATTTCAATTTCCGTTAAGGAAGGGCATGGAACACTTTCCAAGAAAATTAAGTTGCCATATGAATCTACTATGAGGGCTACTTATGGATTACATACCAAAGATGACAATACCTAGATCTATGTTTTATGCCTAGCTAGGGGCGTTAAACAATATCACTTATTGGGAGGCAACCCAATTTTATTTTTATGTTTTTTGCTTTTGATTCTGTTTTTCAATAAATACACATTATTACCTCTGTAGTAATTGTGTTTTGGTGTTTTAATTAGTGTTTGAGTCAAGTAAGACCTTTGGGATGGTCTACGGTGATAGTTGATTTGATCTTGCTGAAAAACAGAAAGTTTTGCGCTCATTGCCAGAATTTTAGAAAATCACGGAAACGTGCTTTTGATCTGAATTTTTTACACAAGATTTATATACAAATTTCCCAGGTTGTCTTACGTTTTCAGAATTTTTGGAGTTACAGAAGTATACAAAATTTCCAGATTACTACATACTGTTCTGTTTTTTACACGTTATGTTTTCTTTGTGTTGTTTCCTTATTTTGATGGATCTATGGGTAGTATCGGGGGGTATGAACCATGGAGAAGTTGGAATACAGTAGGTATGACACCAATATAAATTAATAATGAGTTCACAACACTACCTAAAGTGGTGATTTATTTTATTATACTAACGGATCTTATGAGTTTTCTGTTGAGTTTGTGTTGTGAAGTTTTCAAGTTTTGGGTAAAGATTTGATGGACAACAGAATAAAGAGTGGCAAGAGCATAAGCTTGGGGATGGCCAAGGCACCCCAAGGTAATGTTCAAGGACAACCAAGCATCTGAGCTTGGGGATGCCCCGGATGGCATCCTCTCATTTGTCTTCAATCACTATTATCTCCATGGAGAGCCCCGAACCTGGGTAAGATTCGCAGGCGTATGCGGTCTCATTCACTCCCGCTTCTAGGGCACGGCGACGTACTTTTGAACCCCTCCATGATAAGCCATCCCTTGGCATATTTCGCCAGATATCCCCGAAATTTGGCGCCCACCGTGGGGCTAGGTGCACCGTCGTCCGGAAACACGTTCTGGACGGGAACCCTTTTCCTCCCTGGCGAGCGCAGCCAGCCCGGCACGCCTGATGGCGTTTGCATCGACGCGCTGCGCGGTGTGGAAGCTGCTTGCGCCGCAAGCTGCCTCGCTGATCTCATCGGCGGGATCCGCCTCTCTGACGAGCCCGCGCCCGACGCAGGAGCAGCCAGCTCCGAGGGCTGCCTCGTCGACCTCCTCGTCAAGCTTCACATCGCCAACGAGCCTGCTTCCGATCTGGAGTCCATTGGCTCCACCGACCCGCCCGTCGACATGATCATCGACGCTGGCGCAGCGCCTTCTGATGCTCTCCCCGACCACGTGGTGATCATCGACGACCCGCTCCCCCTCGCGGACAGCAACGCCAACACCGTCATGGAGGTGTTGGTCATTAGCCACGACGGAGCCTCCGACGGGGCCGGCCGGGACCCGTTGCAGGCGGCAATGCAGGGCCTGTCCGAACCCATGGCGGAGGGCGCTGATGGCGCGCCACTGGAGTCATTTCGCGTCTCCCTCCTCGACAGCGCCAAGAAGCTAGCGGCCATGAGGCGCCTCACCGAACCTTACCAGCGCGAGATCGACCGCGCCGTGTGCGGCACGTCGGCTGCTGCCGAACCGAGCCGGGTGGGCACGGTTCATCAGCGCGATGCGGCCATTGCCAGCGTGCTGGGTGCCGAACGCCCAGTCTACGCCACCCCATTGGAGAACCTACGCGCCGCCCAGGCAGCAGCAGACGAGACGCGACAGCAACGCAGTAGGAGACTCGCTGCCGTGAGCTGGAACCTGGCGCACAAGCCGAGAATCATCCTTCCCGCTGAGAGCACGGCGCGACCTCCCGGACACCGACAGGCGGCGCCCGTGATAGATGAAACCAAGAGCCGGATGCTAGCCACAGTCGGCACACCCACATCACCATCGAGCGTGACCAAGACGGCCGCCCACGTGCAGTGGAACGGCGGGACAATCGTCCGCCTCCTCCTCCTCGCAGGGAGAGGCGCGCCTCCCCGCCGCCTGTTGAACATCCGACTCTCAGCGGCCGGCTGGGCCGCCGGGAAGGAGTCAGAGAGAATGATGCCCGCCACCGGATCGACCGCCTGGCTCGGTCGTTGGCGGTAGAAGAAGAAGATGCAATTGGCCCGCCTTGTTTTGGCCCCCGCATTCGCGACGAGCCCTTTCCAAAGGGTTCTCGCTCCCATGAGACACTCCCAAGTACAACGGCTCCGTGAAGCCGGAAGATTGGCTGGTTGACTACTCCACCGCCGTCAACATAGCAAACGGAAACAAGCGCGTTGCCGTGAAGTACGTTCCGCTCATCCTCCAGGGCACGGCCTGGACATGGCTGAACAACCTCAAGCCTTACAGCATCAACAACTGGTTGGACTTCACCGAAGTTTTTATCCGCAACTTCACCAGCACCTACAAGCGGTCGCCCAAGCCCCGCCAGCTCTCTGTGCGTCCAAGGCCCCACCGAGTCCACCCGCGACTACTTGACGTGGTGGGCCGAACTGCGCAACTTCTGCGAAGGGGTGCACGAGGTGCAAGCCATAGAGTACTTCACCGCCGGGTGCAGAGAGGGCACCCTACTCAAGCACCAACTCCTCTGTAACGAGCCGGCCACACTCGACGAGCTGCTGATCATAGCAGACAAGTACGCCACTGCCAACTCCTCCATGTAGTCGGAGCTCTAGGTGGATGCGTCCGGGAAGGTGCTCCCTCCGGCTCCTCGGACGCCGGCCGGCGATTCCAGTCGGCGCCAGTAGCAGAATGACAAGAAGCACAAGGCCCCGCAGCTGGCTTCCACCAGCCGGCAGGTGGCAACCGTTGAAGACCAGCAGCCGGAGGGGCAAGCCAGCTTGGTTGCCCACCTTCTCCTGCGAGCAAACCCTCGATGCTCCCTGCAAGTTCCACAGCTGCGCGAAGCCGTCCAACCACACCACTCGGAAGTGCCACAGGCTCACCCGCATTGCCAAGGACGAAGGCCTGCCTCCTCCGCCTGCTTGCCCGCCGGCTCCGCCTCCTCAGCAGCCGGTGGTCTGACCAGTCGATGCAATTCAAGATGAGTTCCCTGAAGAACACGGAGCCTACGTCCTTTTCACCAGTGTGGCCGATGACAAGCACAGTCGAAGGCAGCAGCATCGTGAGGTGAATGATGTTGCCTTAGAGGTCCCCCGGCTCCGAGAAGCCCATCACCTGGAGCCGTGCTGACCATCCAGAGGTGATGCCTTCCCCGGGTTCCTATGCAATGGTGCTGGAGTCAACCTTTGCAACTGAGAGGCGGGCCACCCGTTTCTCCTGGATTCTGATAGACGGTGGTAGCAGCATCAACATCCTCTGCCGTGACACCATGGAGAAGTTGGGCATCAAAGAGAAACAGCTGCAACCCAGTCGGACTGTCTTCCACGGCATTGTGCCCGGCCTATCCTGCTCTCCAATCGGCAAGATCAAGATAGATGTCCTCTTCAGAGACAAAGATCACTTCCGCTGAGAGCCACTCTGGTATGAGGTGGTTGACCTGGAAAGCCCCTACCATGCGCTCCTGGGCAGGCCAGCTCTTGCCTAGTTCATGGTGGTGCCCAATTATGCTTATCTCAAGATGAAGATGCCGGGTCCCAAGGGCATCATCACCATAGCCGGCGATTACAAGAAGTCAGTTGCATGCGCCACTGTCAGCAGTCGGCTGGCCAAGTCCCTTGTCATTGCCGAAGAGAAGTCCCTCCTTGACCGGGTGGTGGCCATGGCCAGCAAGCAGTCGGACCTGTCACCTGACCCCAAGGAGTCGGAGACTCAGGGCTCCTTCCAGCCGGCCAAAGAAACCAAGAAGATTGCCCTTGATCCAGAGCACCCGGAGAGATTCGCTCTCGTAGGGGCAAACCTTGACAACAAATAGGAAAGCGAGCTCGTTGATTTCCTCCGTGAGAATCGGGATATCTTTGCATGGTCCCCCAAGGACAAGCTACATGTCAGGCCGGATGCAAAGCCGGTCAAGCAACCCCTACGCCGCCTGTCAGAAGAGAAGAGAAGAATTGTTGGTGAAGAGATAGCCCGGCTTCTAGCAGCCGGCTTTATCATGGAAGTGTTTTACCCAGAGTGGCTTGCCAACCCAGTCCTTGTACCGAAGAAGAAGAACAAGTGGCGCATGTGTATTGATTACACCAGCCTCAACAAAGCCTGCCCCAAAGATCCGTTTGCTCTGCCTCGGATAGATCAAGTGATCGACTCCATAGCCGGATGTGAGCTATTGTCTTTCCTTGATGCCTACTCCGGCTACCACCAGATCAAGCTGAACCCGGCCGATCGGCTGAAGACCGCCTTCATCAGACCATTCTGAGCCTTCTGCTACCTAACCATGACATTCGGCTTGAGAAACGTCGGTGCCACGTTTCAGCGTTGCATGCAGAAGTGCCTCCTCAAGCAACTCGGCAGAAATGCCCACGTCTATGTAGCCGATATTGTGGCAAAGACGGAGAAGCGCGGCACCCTCCTGGAAGACCTCAAGGAGACCTTTGAAAATCTGCGCTGTTTTCAAATCAAGCTCAACCCAGAGAAGTGTGTCTTTGGAGTACCAGCCGGCCAGCTCCTTGGTTTCCTTGTCTCAGAACGCGGCATCGAATGCAACCCTGTGAAGATCAAGGCCATTGAGCGGATGGAGAGGCCAGCCCGGCTGCGAGACGTCCAGAAATTCACTGGGTGCTTGGTATCTCTTAGCCATTTCATCAGTCGGCTGGGCGAGAAGGCTCTTCCCCTGTACCAGCTAATGAAGAAAACCACTTGCTTCGAGTGAAATGACAAGGCGGACGAGGCTTTCCTCCAGCTCAAGAAGATGCTGACCACGGCGCCTATCCTGGCTGCTCCGGCTGCTAAAGAGCCCATGCTCCTCTACATCGCCTCCACCAGCCGGGTGGTCAGCACTTTGATCGTGGTCGAGCGCCCATAAGACGGCAAGGCATAGCCGGTCCAGAGGCCCATCTACTACCTGAGTGAGGTGATGTCGGCATCCAAGCAGAACTACCCGCACTACCAGAAGATGTGCTATGGCGTGTACTTTGCCACCAAGAAGCTCAAGCAATACTTTCAAGAGCACTCCATCACGGTCGTCTACACTGCCCACTTGCCGAGATCATAGGCAACAGAGATGCGTCAGGCCTGGTGGCGAAGTAGGCCATGAAGCTGGCCCCCTACACCATCCTCTATCAGCCTCGCACCGCCATCAAGTCCCAAGCGTTGGCCGACTTACTCGTCGTCTGGACCGAGACCCAGTACCTGCCGCCAGCGCCGGATTCCACCCATTGGCGGATGCACTTTGATGGCTCGAAGATGCGCACCGTTTTGGGAGCCGGCATAGTCCTCACCTCTCCCAAAGGAGACAAGCTCAAGTACACGTTGCAGATTCACTTTGCCGCCTCCAACAACGTGGCCGAGTACGAGGCACTCGTCCACGGGCTCCGACTGGCCAAAGAGATTGGCATCCACCGAGTGCTGTGCTACGGCGACTCGGACTTGGTGGTCCAGCAGTCATCTGGCGACTGGGACACCAAGGATGCAAACATGGCGAGCTACCGCTTCCTCGTCCAGCAGCTCAGCGGATACTTTGACGGGTGCGAGTTCCTTCATGTGCCACGGGCCGACAACGAGCAAGCTGATTCCCTGGCACGAATCGGCTCCACCCGGCAAGCGATACCAGCCGGCGTCTCCCTCCACTGCCTCCACAAACCGTCCATCAAGCCTTCGCCGGAATCAGAGTCCATCTTTGTGCCGGCTGACCCTGGAATAGTCGGATCTGGCTTGAGGACCGCAACAGGCGGCGCGGGGACTTCGGCAGGCGGCCCGGGTACTGCAGCAGTCGCACCCGGCCCAGGGACTTTAGAACCCGGCCCGGGGGCTGCAGCAGCCGGCCCGGGGACTTCGGCAGACGGCTCGGGGACTACAGCTGTCGCACCCGGCCCGGGGACTTCAGGACCTGGCCCGGGGGCTGCAGCAGTCGGCCCGGGGACTTCAATGATGCAGCAAGCGGCGACCAGCTCTAACCCGCCGCCTCCCAACCCAACCGCCCTGGTACTAGTGGCCGTGATGACAGTGGTAGAAGCACCATCATGGGCCCAGCCCATCCTCAACTTCCTGGTGAGCGGAGAGCTGCCAGCTGACGAGATTCTAGCCCGACAAGTGCAGCACCAAGCGTCAGCATACACAATAGTGAACCGAGAGCTCGTCAGGCGGAGCGTGACTGGCGTGTTCCAACGGTGGGTAGAGCCGAAGAAGGGCAAAGTGATCCTCAGAGACATCCATGAAGGCGAATGCGGCCACCACACAGCCTCCAGATCCCTTGTCGCCAAAGCTTTTCGCCATGGATTCTTCTGGCTGACTGCTTTGGACGACGCCAAGGATTTGGTGAAGAAATGCAATAGGTGCCAACGCTTCAGCTCCAAGCAACACCTGCCAGCTTCTGCACTCAAGACCATCCCCCTCACCTGGCCATTTGCTGTCTGGGGGCTGGACATGGTGGGCCCGTTCAAGACAGCACGCGGCGGCCTAACCCATCTGCTGGTCGTCGTGGACAAATTCACCAAGTGGATTGAAGCAAAGCCAATCAAGAAGTTCAACGGTGCGACTATTGTGACCTTCATCGCAGATATCACCGTCCGGTACGGCATACCGCACGGCATCATCACCGACAATGGCACGAACTTTGCCAAAGGCGCCTTGGGCCGTTTCTGCGCGACGCAGGGCATCCGACTGGACTTAGCGTATGTTGCCCATCCGCAGTCAAATGGCCAAGTCGAGCGAACAAACGGCCTCATCTTGTCCGGCATCAAGCCCCGACTGGTCGAGCCGCTGGAGCGCTAGGCCGGCTGCTAGATCGAAGAGCTGCCGGCTGTCCTTTGGAGCCTCCAAACTACACCGAACAAAGCAACCGACTTCACTCCCTTCTTCCTCGTGTACGGGGCCGAGGCCGTCATCCCAACTGACATCGAGTTTGACTCGCCTCGCGTCACCATGTACACGGAGGCGGAGGCGAAGGAGGCGCGAGAAGACGGCGTGGACCTGTTGGAAGAGGCCCGGCTGTTGGCACTAAGCCGGTCGGCCATCTACCAGCAGGGCCTACGCCGCTACCATAGTCGGAAGGTCAAGCCACGATCCTTCCGCGAGGAGGACCTTGTGCTCCGGCTGATCCAGTGAACAGCCGGCCAGCACAAGCTCTCGGCCCCTTGGGAAGGACCTTTCGTCATCAGCAAAGCCCTGGGCAACGACTCCTACTACCTCATCGACGCGCAGAAGCCCAGGGCACGCAAGAGGGACGACTCCGGCAAGGAGACAGACCACCCATGGAGCGCAAACCTCCTTCAAAGATTTTACAGTTAAATGCAGTATGTATCATGCTACCTTTTGTGTTATGCAAAGAAAATGATGGGCCCTTCGAGGAGCACTCGGGGACTACCCTTTTATCTATATGATAAGATTATGCATGGAAATGTGTTATTTCATTTCTTCGCCCGGCACCGGGTCCGACCAGTTGGCCCGGGGGCTCGCGGCCTTGTCCTATGTTGATGCCACCTGCAGTCGGACAAGTAGTGTGCCGACATCTAAGCCCTCTCTCGCCTTAAGCCGCAGCTCGTAGAGCGGCTGTCCAGCTGGCAAGAGCTAAAGGCAGGAAACGGTGTCCACACGAAAAATGGCTAAGGAAAAAACATCAGCGTAGGTCAAGCCATCTCCTCGCCTTACCGTCTGACTGCTGAGCGGCCGGCCGTCCGGCTTCTCACTTGACTTGCTACATTCTACGCGGCTGAAGTACTTGTCTATCCTAAACGGCCAAGTTCCTGACCCAGCGACAGACCGTAGATCGGCTGTTCGGCGGGCAGGGCAGCAGCCACAGGAAGACGCCAAAGGAAAAAGCCAAAAAGAACAGAAAGGCAAAATCAAGTTAGAACCCGGCAGAGCACAGCTTGTGCGAGAATAAATTAATTTACATAGTAAAGGCTCACAACCAGCATTCGACAGAGTCTGAATGTATACCCCCCAGTGGGTGGAAATGCGTGAATTTAACTTGTTCAAAAGATTACAAGAACAGGAAAGCATGAAAGATAAAGTGGCCGCCTAGCCTAGGGGAGCAGCAGGCGGAGTCGACAGGTCAGCGGAGGCGGAGGCACCAGTTGGTGGAGCGGCCGACTGGTGGGTCTCGGCCTGGTCGGCACCAGCAGCAGTCGGCGCGGCATCTCGCGGCCCACTGGTTGAGGCCTGATCAGGTTGAGGCCGGCTGTCCGCTCCATCGTCCGGTGCGATGTCCTCGCCGTCCTCATCCTCTTCGTCCTCGCCCTCATCACTGGAAGCGATCTCCTCCGCCGAGTCCTCACCATCATTGGGGTTCACCCCGAACCAGTTGGGCGGCACCTCAGCGCCTTCCTCATCCAGCTCGGGGATGAAGATGTTGGTGTTGGCGTACTCAGCGATTGCCGCCGCGCGCTTTGTGAGCGCACGGCTCACCGCTGCCAGCTCCGGCCCGACCTCCTGCCGGAAGGTGGCCAGCTGGTCCAGGTCCAGCCTAGGATACCAAGCCTTGGCGAACTCCTAGGCCGTCTGAGCGCCCACCCGAGCGGCGGCGCCCTTCCAAGCCTCGAAGCGCCGGACTGCTACCTCCAGCCAATGGGCAGTCCGACTGGGGGTGCGCGGGATCCGGGCATCTAGCCAGAAGGCGGTCAACACCTGAGACCCGGCACGCTGCAAGCAGCGAAGCAGACGGCGAGCCGGGTCCAAGCGCGTCTTGATGGCCAGGAGCTGGTCGCCAAGGTTCCGGGGTGCGTTAGGTGGAATGTCGACGCCCGCTTTCCTCCGATAATCGCGCCACGCCTCGATGGACTGGCTGACGGCGATGGATTAACCGGGAAAGAATTATGTTCAGGAAGAATAGCAAAGAAGTTAGAAGCCAGAAGTCGGCTCGCATAGCAGTCGGCGGCCGCACAGAGGAAGATATGATTTACCTTCGATCATGTCCTCGATCTCGTCATAGCCGTCGGTCAGGAGCATCTCCTTCTCGACCCAGTTCGAGCGTTGAGTCTCGAACTCGGCCTTGGGGAAGTCTTTGCCTTTCTTCAGCTTCGGGAGCTCCGTTTTTGCCGCTCCGCCTGGTTCGCCAGCTCCTTGGTCAGGCGGTCGCACTCCTGAGCCGCCTGGCTGCGCTCCTGCTCCTTGGTGCGGAGCACTGTTTCAGCCTCGCCCAGGCGCTGCCGCAGATCCGCGGCGGCCTCTGCAAAGATAAGAAAGAAAGCATCAACATCAATGAAAGATAAGTAGTTGCTGGGAGATCCGGCCCGACTGCTCAGCAGTTGGCCCGAATCTTGGGGACTACACCCAGCGGGTGCGCTGACGCGCCCCCGCGAGAGAAAAGACAGAGTGCTTACTCTGACTCTGACTCTGATTCAAGTCAGCATTCCACGTGGCCAACTCCTGGACATGGGTGCTCAAGGTAGCCGCATGGAGGTTGTGGTAGTCCTGCAATGAAGACAACAGAAGAAGAAGCGAGTCAGCACTCGGAGCTCACCTTGAAGTTCGGAACCGCTAGCTCAGCAGCCGACTCGGAACTCGAGGACTACCCCGAGTGGGTGTGCTGGCGCGCCCCCACGGAAGATTGAAAGAATTGAAACACAAGAAGCAAGTAACGTACCCGGACGGCCGTCCGCGTCGCCAAGAACGCCTGCATTTGTCATTGGATGGTGGCGCCTTAGGCGTTGAACCGGGCCATGACGTCATGCGCGGCCGTGTTCAAGACACCTGTGCCGCCCCCACGCGTCCAATACAGTGGGGCAGCGCTGGTGGCCTCGGTATCAGGTGCCGACGAGCTGGCGGCCCTGGTTGCCATCGGCCTTGGAGCCGAGTTCGCCCTCGTCGGGTTTTGGTGCGCGAAAACGCGGACCATGGGAATCGGACCCACCACCAACTCGCCGCCATATGGCGGCACCAGTGGCGCTTCAGGCCGACTCACTACTAGGAAAAGGGCTATAGATGGAATGGCCACTAATGGCGCACCAGACACGTGGTGCGCCATAGCTATATAGAAGTGGCGCACCATGTGCTGGTGCACCATTAGTGTGAAAGACACTAATGGCGCACCAGCCACACGATGCGCCATTAGTAACAATTTTTTTTATTTTTCCAAACATACTAATGGCGCACCAGGGCACAGTGCGCCATTACTAGTTCTAACTAGTAATGGCGCACCAGCCAGATAGTGCGCCACTACTAATTTTTTATATTCTTTTGCAAAACTACTAATGGCGTGCCAGGGAACAGTGCGCCATTACTAGTTTAAACTAGTAATGGCGCACTGTTCCCTGGTGCACCATTAGTTTTTTTTGCAAAACTACTAATGGCGCACCACCAGCAGGCGTGCCATTAGTAACCAGGGTTACTAATGGTGCATTAGGTGGTGGTGCGCCATTAGTAACCTGGGACGAGCTAGATATTTTGGACAGCCACACCTACCCACTCACTTTCCCCACTTCATTTTCTCCACCTCCTACTCCAAGCTTGTCTCGGCTGCCTCCTCCTCCTCACCTCATTTGCACCATAAATTCATCCAAATTAAGTGGTTAAATTACCTTTTTTTTATAGGTAAGTAGGGGGAAGCTATCTTTATGTTGTTCTCCCTCTCGAACAACGTGCACATGCACTTTTTATGGCCTAGCTAGATCTATGTATGTTTGTGGTGTTGCATATGTTTGTGGTGTTGCATATATGTTTGTGTTTGCAGGTACCGGTATTTGAAATGCGATAGTTGCCAATATTTTGCCGGAATGTTGATTTATTTCCGTTTCGGCGAGAATTTTGGCACTATGCATTCTTTTTGGTCCTATTTTTAGGGAAAGTCATGCCAAATTTTTTCTTGGTTCTAAAATATCATTTTGCTCTACCCCGCAGGCGACCATGGTCCGCACGATGACCGAAGGCATCGTGAATAGGTTTTTGAGCTCCGCGAAGGCCGAGATGCTTGAAAAGAACGAGACGGAGATAAGATGTCCGTGTCGAAGATGCAAGCTGAAGAGCCTTATTGCGGACCAGGATTCCGGGCAGGTGCGGGACCACCTGCTCTTGCGTGGTTTCATGGATGGCTATCGGTGGCAAGGTGATGAAGATGACTATGAAGTCGTCCATGGGGGTCGGGCAAGAAATGAGGATGGGCAGCAAGACAACCACCGCGGCTCGGGCGGGCGAGAAGACGAAGAATCTCCAGGACATGATCACGACGGTGATGCTGTACACAGTCATCATGTAGAAGATGCCGGACATGATGATGAGGAAGATGCGGGAGCAGACGAAGGGCATGATCATGAAGATGAAGATGCCGGCGGAGCAAACGACGATGGAGCATCGATGGGCTGGGTGCAGGATCCTCATATTCAAGAGCTGCTTCTCAAGCAGACGGATAACGCAAGAGCTGCCGCCCGAGAGAAAGCCAAGCTGGATCAACTGGACATAGACGCGGTTACTCCATTGGATGAAGCATGCAGGCCCGAGGATACCCGCCTGAAAGTAACGCTCATGGCTCTGGAGATGAAGGTAAAACACAAAATGACCGACGCATGCTTCGACGAGAACATGTCATTCTGGCACGAACGTCTTCCCAAGGGGAACAAGTGCCCGACCAGTTTCGAGGAGGCGAAGAAAATCGTGTGTCCTCTGGATTTACCGCACGTGAAATACCATGTGTGCATGAACAATTGCATCATTTATCGGGACGAGCACGCGGAGTCTACCATATGTCCGGTGTGCGGCGTCACTCGATACAAGAAGAGGAAGAAAGCTC
This sequence comes from Triticum aestivum, assembly GCF_018294505.1. Taxonomy (NCBI): domain Eukaryota; kingdom Viridiplantae; phylum Streptophyta; class Magnoliopsida; order Poales; family Poaceae; genus Triticum; species Triticum aestivum. The sequence goes on from NC_057811.1 coordinate 434,140,346, forward strand.
CTCGAAAAGTGGTGTGGTACTTTCCGATCACTCCTCGTCTGCAGCGGTATTTCGCGGACCCTAAGGTAGCAAAGGTCCTGCGTTGGCACGCGGATAGGGAGGAGAAGAAGCGAGAAGATGACGCAAATGATCCGGAGATAAATGAAAAGACAAGATGCTGAGTCACCCTAAGGATGGGAGCCAGTGGCAAGCGTTGAACTTCGAACAACCAGAATTTGGGAAGGATCCAAGGAACATCGTGCTGGGCGCGAGCACCGATGGAGTGAATCCGTTTGGCAGCCAGAGAAGCACACATAGCACCTGGCCAGTGTTTGTGTGGATGTACAACCTTCCCCCCTGGTTGTGCATGAAGAGGAAGTACATTCACATGAGTATGCTAATTGAAGGGCCGAAACAACCAGGGAACGACATCAATCTGTATCTGGGGCTGCTGAAAGAGGAGCTAGACACGCCAGCCAATACGTGGGATGCCGCAGAGAAAGAATATTTCCCTATGAGAGCCGCACTGCTCACGACGGTGCACGACTATCTCGGTTACGAATATCTCGCGGGGCAGGTGGTCCACGGATTTTCTGGTTGCGTCAGGTGCATGGATGACACAACGTATCGCCAGCTAGATAGAGATCCCGGGTCTTCGAAAACCGTGTTCATGGGACATCGAAGGTGGCTTCGCGACGATGACCCGTGGAGGAAACGCAAGGATCTATTCGATGGTGAAACCGAACCCCGAAGACGCCCGCGTACGAGGAGTGGCGAGGAAATAGACGTTCCCCTACAATACGACGTTCACCCACATGTTCATCCACAATACGACGTTCCCCTGCGTCAAGCAGCCGCCTGGCGGTCCGAAGGATGCCTACTACGCCCTCCATCACATGCGGGCGATCGTACGGGAACATAATAACCTTCTGCTACCAAATAATCTCAAAGATTGGGCCGCAAGCTTGGCAGCAATCCAGGACGCGGACATCCGACAAGAATTCTTTCGCATCTAGTCGGAGTTTGCAGAAATCATCCATCAAGATGTCCTTCGTACCTCGGGGCATTTCTACCTCAAATTTCAACCGTCCAACAGCGAGATAGACACAACGCTACAAATGCAGGCTGACAACGCCCGCGACTTCATGACCATCACGACAGACGGCGGCTTCATCCACGCTTCGGTCCCATGAGTCGAGTCGAAAGTAGTGATTCTATGTGTAGTTCTGAAACATTGATTAGCTCTTGTTGTAATTAAACTTTAATGAACTTGTATGTCTCTTTGGTTTGGACAGTCGTTCAACTTAGATGTAATCGATGCTATTTATTAGTAGGACCATGAATCGTGCTATTAATGTCTTGCTTTTCTCTTCCGATCCTTTTGTTGCATACTTATATATTGCTTATGTATTGTCTGTTGTTTGGCTAGTGCATAGAGATGCCGTCGTATGTCGTGTACAAGGGTAAGGTTCCCGGAGTCTACGACGGCTGGGAGGAGTGTCGGAGACAGGTTCACCGTTTCAGCGGTAACAGTTACAAAGGGTACACCACTAGGGCGGAGGCGGAATCTAGATACGCGCGCTATCTAGCGGGAGAGAGGAGGGAGCGTTGGAGGAACCGGATGAAGACCAGTTTCATCGCGATGATGCTCATCGTGATGAACGCAGCTCTGTTCTATGTGATGGTAGTTTAGATGATCGATATCGACTTGTAATGTGAAGACAAACTTGCTACTCGCGGTCTCGAGACTTGTAATGTTCTATCTTTGTTCGGTCTTTTGAATTCGGAGACTAATACGATGAATTGTATTCGGAGACTAATCTTCTATTGTATTCGATGAATCTGCTGTTGCTGTGTGGTGCTGCTTATATTCTGTCCAATAATATATTTTGTAATCTGTGCAAAAATCAGAAAAGAAAAAAAATCCCTAATATACATACTAATGGCGCATCACACCGCAGTGCGCCATTAGTATGCCAAAGGATACTAATGGCGCATCACCCCGCAGTGCGCCATTAGTATGCCAAAGGATACTAATGGCGCATAACCATGCGGTGCGCCATTAGTATGGCTAGGCACATGGGTAAATATGGCCCCCTGGGAGGCTTACTAATGGCGCACCATGGCCTACACTAATGGCGCACTGCCTGGTGCGCCATTAGTATACCAGATACTAATGGCGCACTAGTGGTGCGCCATTAGTAAAAAATACTAGTGGCGTGGTGCTAGTGGCACACCAGTAGTGCGCCATTAGTAGGCAAAACTGGTGCGCCACTAGTAAGCCTTTTTCTAGTAGTGACTACTCTGCGAGTCGGCAGTCGGCGCGCGCGGAGGCACCTCCGCCTCCGATACAACGCGGTCCGCCTCCCTCCTCTCCAAGACTTGCTGGTCAGCACTAGCCCCTCCAGTCGACGCCTGGCTCTCCGGCACCAACGGCTGTGCGTGCTGCGGTCCGGTGGCTTCCGGAGCCCTGTGGCGGGACACCTCGTCCTCCTGTGCCTTGGCAGTCGTGTCCGCCTGCTCTTGGGCCATCGCGTCGGCTTGTGCCTTGGCCGCCTCGTCGGCCCTTGCCCGCGCCGCGTCGGCTTCCTCCGCCTCCGCTCCTGCTGCGCCTCCAGCAGGTTCTTCTTCGTCGCCTCCCGAAGGGCGGCGGCCGGGTCCATGCGGTGGGTGTTGGCGGAGCCGTCTGCCGCCCCAACCACCGAGCTCGATGGGGCCCGCGACAAGGAAAGCGGAGCCCTGCGCATCAAAGAAAAGGGAGATAATAAGATTGCAAGGAAAGAACAATGGCAACAACAGAAAGATCAAGATACTTACACAGACACCGTCGGGAGCGACTTCAGGTTCCTCTGGAAGGAGGCCGCCTTCAAGGCCTCTTACCGCTTAGTCACAGCAGCCGAGGTCTTGGTCTTCTTGGGCCAACTGGCAAATAGCCCGGTGGTCGCCCGACGGTTGCCCGGCGCTTCGGCGCGCCGGCTGTTGCAGTCGACGTGACCGAGGAGCCGACGCCTGTCCTATCGGTACCAAGGGTGCGGCGCGGCTCGTCCTCCTCCTCATCGTTGTCCGGTCACTCCCCAAGGCCGCCTTATGAGGAGCCGCCTGCTCCCTAACCGCCACCGCCTGTGGCATCATCTTCCTCCATGGCGACCGCACCCAGATCGGGGTCATTCACGTCACTTTGCGTCTGGTCCGCCATGATCGAATGACCTGGGGCCCCTGAGCCGGGTGCCGGCTGGCCCGGGAAGCGCTGCACCGCGGCCAGCTAGTCAGGCGACAAGAAGGAACCCGGACAAACGAAGAAGAAAAATGAAATCAGATGACTTACCTCAGGCGGCGGGTTAGCGCGGCTCTATGGCGGCTTGCCGAACTGCCACTCCGACTCTGACAGCTTGCAGTCGGAGAAAGAGTTCACCATTCGGACCACCTCCATGTCTGGCATCACCTTGGTGCACAGCCGGCTTGGGTCTCGGCGCCCGCTCATGTTGCTGATTAGGTGGGGCCGAGACGGAAGAGGCAGCACCCGGCGCTCCACGATGGCGGCCAGTAGGTTCGAGGCCTGGAGGCCCTCCAAGGTTACGATCTCCTGAAGCCGGGTGAGAGCGGTGGACGCGGCGGCCAACAGAGTCATCGGTCGGAATTTCTAGTTGGTCCGAGGTCCGGCAGGCGGCCCAGCTGCGTAAGCTAGCAGATTGACGTAGTCCAACATCGGGTGGACGTTCTCGACGTAGAAATACGATTTCTGCCACAGCTTGGCCGACTGCAGCAGGGCGAGAGCCAGGAAGCGGACCCCAGTGCCGGTCCGCCGCACCACGACGCAGGCTCCGCACTGGGCCGCCTCATTCTTGGCGGCGGTCCCGAGCTTGAGATAGAAAAGTTCTCCCAACAACTCGAGTGTGGGGAGCACGCCCAGATACCCCTCGCAGAGGATGATGAAGGCGGAGATCACCACCACCATATTCGGCGTAAGGGGTGGGGCTGCACTCCGTAGAAGTCAAGGAACGATCTACTTCTCCACAGCACCTTCACTCGCCGGCGGTGGTTTTTGAATGGAAGAGGAGAGGAGCAGCGCTGCTTTTGGATTAGAACGGGAGAGGAGCGACGCTGGTTTTGGACTGGAACAGGAGAGGAGGGGCGGTGGTTTTGAAATGGAAGAGGAGAGGAGCGGTGCTGCATTTAGATTGGAACAGGAGAGGAGCGGCGGTGGTTTAAGAGGAGAAGAGCGGAAGAGCGGCGCTGGTCTTGGAAGTATTTTTTGTTGTTTTGCGTATGTTGGGTCAAAGTTTGACCACGTACTGTATTTGACAAGCAAAATGTGAATGCATGTCACCAAAAATTGTATCATTTGGTTCGTATCTGAATGTACTTTCAAATTATAGTATTTTTGCAACGTATAATATTTTATGTGCGAAAATCATGGTTAATTATGACCCAGAATAAAAGGGAGACTAGTTAATGTGGGGTCGCTTTCTTAATTGAAGGGTAAATTGATTTTGATTTTGATCCAGTCACAGCGTGCCGGCCCTCTCGTCCAATCCTAAATCGCTGCCGCACGCTCCTCTCCCTCTTCTCCATTGCAAAACCACCTCCTCTCCTCTCCATCATCTCCATTCCAAAACCACCATCTCGCCTCTCCCTCTTGTGATCTTCTCGGTTGCAAAACCACCTCCTCTCCTCTCCATCATCTCCATTCCAAAACCACCGTCTCGCCTCTCCCTCTTCTGATCTTCTCCATTGCAAAACAACCTCCTCTCCTCTCCATCATCTCCATTCCAAAACCACCGTCTCGCCTCTCCCTCTTCTCTATTGCAAGACCACCGTCTCTCCTCCCATCTTCCAAAGCTAGCACCGGACCCCTCAGAAGGACATCTATGGAGAGGATGCAATAGCGAATCAGGCAGATCGCCGGCGGCGACCAGGCAAAGTTAGTCAGGTTGAAGGAGATCCTTAGTTGGTTTGACAATGAGTGGGAGATTTCGAGGACGGTGCGGGCCATGTGGCAATGTATGCGAAAGAGCGAGACAGCGACGATGAGGGTGGCGATGTACATGTACTCCTCGGCGGCAGTCACGCCGCAGTCCTCCGAGTTCATCGAGTATCTCCTCTGGGCGATGGAGCAGACAGATTCGCCCGAGGCGACAGTCAGGCGGAGGTGGTGGGCGTACAGGTCGAAGGTTGAGCACCTAGAGGATAATGAATCGATCGAGTATGGTGTGCCGTTCGTGAGGGTGCAGAGCCAGCCGGAGCCACAGGAGTATTCGTTCTCCCACCGCAAGAGGAGGCCGGATGGCGCGACGTCGCTTCCCCGCTGTTCTCCACGGTTCCCTCAACACTCGCCTCGTTTCAACGGCGGCGGTAGGGTTTATGGTAAGCTTCGCACTAACCTAATCTTCCACCTGCTCATGCTTACAATCAGTGTGACAGCTAATGAAAATCATGCTTACAATCAGTCTCCGAGTACTACGCCAATCACCCTAAAATAGCTCTGGACCTTTGGGTCAAAGTTGTGACACAGTGTACAAATAAAGAAAAATAGATTGGTGCTTCTTTCAGAAAAGAGTACTCCCTAGAAAACTGCCAATATAAGCTACTAGTATTTGGTTAGATGATTTTCTGCCGAGAAACATCCGTCCACAGAGAGCGCCACACATCCCACTGGTGGTGGTGGATGCCAATGCGTGCATGCAGCATGGTTGGTGTCGGTAATTTTTACTTGGCAGACCTCGCACTCTGCATATATGCCGGTTCCATACGTACATTTTTGCAGTTCCACCAAAATGCAGCTGAATAACCCTGTTTGCACAGATAATGAAAAAGCGTGATTACATTATAGTGGCACTAGTTGATGAAACACACAAAATAAATAGAAGAAAATATTGCGATAGTATCATAGTATGCCATGCTGCGAGGGCGAGATGGGCCATGCGACGCCTCATACGGTACGCCTCATACGGGACATCGTCCCAAGTCTCCCAGATACACCTTCTACCAGTGATGAACATCTGTGTACAGCGGTAGTACAAGGAGGCGCCTTGAGACATTCAAATCTCTATTTTTGTACATATCAACTAAAATTAAGCACCCCAGTTTGCAGAAACGCATAAACATTAACAATGGGACTTGTTGATGAAACATACATTAACAAAGAGAAGCACTTTCTTTATCTACATTGGAAATGAAATGATAGAGATGACACTCGCTCTATTTTAACTGTATTATTACTTCATTTTATCAATGACACTAGGGTCGAGCAGGTGGCAAACGAGGTGTACCGTGCGTCGCAAGGATGGAGGCCGGGGGTGCTTAGACTGGGATGCTGAAGCTGGCTCTTTCAGTCACCAACATGGATGGTTCAATTCATGGGACCTTTTGGTGCAGTTCTCCTAAAATGAAGCAATGTCCCGTGAGCTAGCAGCTTCTTCTTCAATTTTTTTAAGAAAAGGGCTCCAGCCCTGGTTCCATTTCCATCAGAAAACGAAACCCACAGAGCTTCTTCTTCATTAGTTGCAATAAAATTGAGCAACATCAAGGTTGGTTGGGAAGCTCCTGGAATGCTCAACTATAATTTGGATATCATTTGTGCAGTTCAACTAAGATCGAGCGTGAAATGTATATCTCTGTTTGCACAAAAAAGGTGGAAAGGAGGGTGACTAACAAGTGATGAAACATGCATCAAATGAAAAGAAGCATGTTCCTTATCTGAATGGCAATCCTACAAGGACAGTAGCAATTTCTAAAGCACTGGCATTGCTAGATATTAGTGTGGGCATTAGGATTAACTATGACAACCGTTAAATACGACATTACTTTGGGCACGGGAGAGTAGGCGGACCAGGACAGTTGCATTTCTAACGAAAAGAACCAACTTATCTTAATGGGAAATTTTAGCAGGACATGTAAAGAAGTGCCATTGATTCATATTACTGGAGGCATTACATTGAAAACAACATTGGTTTAACGTGTCCTTACTTTTAACAGTGCGACTGCTACATTTTACCAGTGGCATTACATAAGAGTGGCTCGGGGCAACAAACATCAGAACAGGATATCTGGGTTGGTCCCATTTTTGTTCGGTATAGCCACCTTATACTGTGTGAGGCTAGCAAATCTAGTGCTGGACTTACTCTGTTGACTTGTCCCCCAGTCCCCACTTTCTTTCCTTTTTCAACCAATAGATCGGGTTTATATTGAGTTTGTACTGCGTTTCCCTTTATTTCCCTATTAGACCTAGAGACCAGTTGGATAGCCAGTCTCTGCTACTTTTCGCCCCCATTATTTCCTCTTTCGACCAAGTCCTAGATTCAGGTAACAAATCCTCCCCCACCCCACCCCCTTTCTTCCTTGTTTGAACCAAGTAGTACTAGATTCGAGTGCATGAACTAGTTTTACCTCTTAAACGTAAAAAAATTAGGTGGTTTTCGAACAGCCGATCGATCCTATCTACGAGGGGGCCTGAGAAATAGTAAAAGATACAAATGCAGCGACGTCAGGAGCTCGGGAAGTAGAGCAAGGCCGGTTTCGAAGGAAGTTATACCTGATGGTCGCCGGGATGTCGCTAGGTGGGCGGCGGGAGGCCGGATCTGCCCACACTACGGCAGCGAGGAAGAAGGGGTCGGAGGCCCTCCCTCGCCAGCGGTGCTTGGGAGAGAACGGCAAGGCAGGCTGATCGGGACGCGCCCAGCAGTGGGTAAGAGCCGTCGCCGAGGACGACCGCGTGAACGTTGCACCTTCTCACCTTCCCCGGCGGAGAGGATCCGGCTGGATCTGTGACCAGCGGTGAGCAGAGAGAGAGAGAGTGTGTGGCCACCGCTGTCGTGTTTAGATCTGGAGAGGCCGAGACAGTGTGAAGAGAGCAACACTAGCAAGCAAGCGCGGAGGCTCCTGCCTATATAGTGGAGTAGTACTAGTTTTCTTTTGTCTACCGGAGCCGGCTTGACCTCGTCAATGACTGTCGAGAAGTCTTCATGCACGTGGCCCGGAGGCGCAGTTGTCGTCATTTTGATCTGAAGCGCCGGATTATAACATATAACACGAAAAAATGCCACATGACAAGAAATCATAACCTCACTGCCCAAAGGAGACAACATGAATCCCGACGGACAAACTAGACGAGGAACAAAGCTCAAATTAAAGATAAACTCGTAGAAAAGGGGTCCGTCGATAGATGTCCTAATTAACATAGCCGGCTTGACCTAGATGGCAGCCGAGTAGTCACTGTTCGTGCATGTGCCCCCAATGACTAGCCCAACTCAGTTGTCGCTGTTTAACCCTCGCAGTGATCCGAAGCACATGACACCTAATTTTGCGAGATGACAAGAAACCTTTTTTTAGATTTCTCACCACAACTACAGCCATGTACAACACAGCCTGCACGATATGTAGACGATAGCCAATCCAGGCGTGTCTGCTGGAGTCTGGTCACATGCATGGACGAACTGATCTTCCGTGTCTTGCAGGGATCGTCCAGGCACCAACGTAGTACAACACTTCTCTAGTACTATCGCTCGTCTCCCTCTTCTATTAAGTCACCCGACTTGCGGGGCCGGGGAGTGTGCCTATGGTCGGTTCTCAATTGCCGTCCCACATGTGTGTGCAAACGCAATATGACGCGCGTTCCATTCGGAGAGCAGCGTGCCAGACCGACCGACCGTCTGGGGTGCGACGCGAACGCGACGGGCGTGCTGTATACTCCGTACATGTGTACCGCCGTTTTCTAGACGCTTTGCTCCATGGCGCGGGCGCAATCCATGGATACAAAATTAGTATACTGTATACTATTTAAAAGTCGAGGGCGGGGCTTTTCCTGCGCGGTAGGCGGGGCAGTTCCGCCTAGTCGGTTCGACAGAGACGCGAGAAGACGAGGGAGTAGGCTGCTGCAAACGTAGGGCTGTGTGATTTGACAGCGAGTTACTGCTGGACAGGTGGGGCCCCGTGATTTGACTTGCCATTATCATTTTAACTGCGGCGCTACGACCGGCGTGAGTCTCCCGATTCCTGACCACCTCCATACAGGTGCCTCTCCCAATGCTCCACCATGTAGTAGAGGCTGGCTCTTGCATGAGAGCCCACTTCTCCACTTTTTCCTTGCCTCTCTTTCCTCCACATATGCAAAAATGCCATGTAAAGCGCACTATTGTACTTACTTTTACTTGCTCCTACAGGTGCTTAAGCTTGCCACATAGGCATAAAGTCTGATGTGGCAAGTTAATCAAGAAGAGAGAGACTAGTTTGGTGACCCAAGGAAGAAACGGTGCTAAGCGCGTGTACCTAGGTGAAAAGACAATTTTGAGTCTATAGCTAATTAAATGAAGCAAACTTAGCAACACCATTTCATTGGAAGAGGTCACTCCTTGGCAAATGCAATAAATACTAGTACTCCCTGTGTCCCATAATATAAGAACGTTTTTGGCACTACACTAGTGTCAAAAACGTTCTTATATTATGGGACGGAGGGAGTACGAAGAAAGAGATAGAGAGGAGTAAAAAAATTACACTTATAGCCAACCTTGTTGTAGTATGAGTGACTAAGTGATGACTATGTATGACATGCCAACATCAGATAGCCTAACGCACCGTGTTAAATCTCCAAGGGCGCGACCGCGCGAGCGACGCGACGGTCGTGGTAGGCGCGACCATGATACGGGCTGCTGGCAGCCCTTGGATCTGAGATCAAACGGTCGCATGCTAAGTTGCTGAAAATTTGCAGAATAACCCTCCAGGATAGGATATTCACCCATAGGTCTAGAATCACGCCATGCAACCGTTCGATCTCAGATCCAAGGGCTCTCGGAAGCCCGTATCATGGGAGAATGGAAAGCCACTACCCTGCCGTTCGCACGCTGGCAGTTCGCTCCTACTCGTCCCCGCACGTCCTTCAATACTACGGCGGTTCGCTCCTAGTCGTCCCGTCCATTCACATTACGGCAGTTCCACTAATCCTAACCCTCCTCCCAAATCCATGGCATCCCAAATCTCCACGATCGGCGGTGAGTACAAGGTTAGAACCATCACCGGCGATGAGTTCGACGTCATCTACACCCGTTCTTCCGCGACGGTGAAAGGATGCCTTTCTCGCTTCAGACGCATGTTCGAAGACTCAGATGATGAGTGGGTCGCTGGGCTAGATGTTGAGTACACCACAGTCCTGGGACGAGAGAAGGATCTAAAGGACGAAGAGAGGAAGAAGCCCGCCGTGATCCAGGTTTGCGTGCATGACTTATGCTTGGTCTACCACATATGCCATGCCGACGTTGAGTGCCAGGATTTTAAGGACTTCCTCGAGAGCAACCTAGTCAAATTCGTTACTGTAGACTTTGGTAACGACAAAGAAGTCCTGCGTCGGATAGGCCTCGTTGTAGGCAACACCTTCGACCTCCAGAAGAATCGGCTGGTGTCCTCTCGTCAGCCTTCAATGCTGACCCTGGCAGGAGCCATGGTTCATCCTTCGTACGGTAAACTGGAGAAACCTCCATACACGTTTCATCGTCATGCATGGCAGCGGAATGTACTAGATATAGACCACATCCACTACGCTGCAATGGATGGCTACCTTTGCTTCAATATCTACAAGGGTTGGATGAAGAGCAACAGCCAAGTGTGCGGTTCAAGCAAAGAAGTATCGGCCAAGAGGAAGAGGGACAAGGACGAAGTCGAGGACGTGGACGAGGACTCCGAGTAAGGTGGCAGTGTCGTTGCTCATGGTGGTTCTAATGCAGTGTCTACCGGAATAGTTGCAAAGTTTAATTTCAGGTGTGCTTAATTTAATTTGAGGGGTGTGTTGTGCTGAGCCCCCAGCAGAACTATGTTATGTTTCTTCTCGTTACTTTAACTCTTCAGTACGTACATACTAGTATTTCTTACATTTCATCTTTTAGTTGGTATAGTACTACCACTCGTTTCTTCACATTATATACGTACAATATATATGGCCAACATCATATAGCCAGCAGTTTAGTTGTCAAAGAATTTCAGGGTGCTTAGTTTTGTCAAAGAATTCCAGGATGCTTAGAGGGTGCTTGGATCCAAGGGACTTATTTTAGTCTGACTAAAAATAGTCTCTTTAAGAGGCTAAAGTTCCAAGCACCCCTGACTAAAGAGGGGCTAAAACTAGTCTTGAGACTAAATTTTTTAGTCAGGGGTACCCCTACTAAAATGTGGATTAGTCCTCTCTCTACTCATTTAACTCCTCTCCTTTAACACAGGCGAGTTCTGGATTGGAGGGTTTGGAGGATAATAAATGCTCATTAACTTGATTTTAGCCTTTTTAGTATTTGGATCCAAGCATGGGTGAGGCTAGCATGTTTTAGTCCCACTACTTTTAGTCATGGGACTAAAACGTATCCAAGCACCCTCTTAGTTTTATTTGAGGGGTGGGTTGTGCTGGACACCATTATTGTGACTAGCCTTTTTAATAGTACTATATGCATAATTTGGCGACGAGCGCTCTCTATATGTACCACCTTTTTTTTAATTTCAAGTTTTGCTCCATGGCGCAATCCATCGATACTACTACTGTACAAAAGTATACATTTTTAAAAGGCTAGAGGGCGGGGCAGTCTAGCTTGGTCGGTTTCACGAGAGGCGAGGGCCTTTGTGATTTGATGGCTCATTACTGCTGGAAGGCGGGGCCTTGTGATTTGACTGCTCGTATAAATGCGCCGATGACCTGATCGAGGAGGAGCAAAGAACCGTGCGGTATACTCAAGTTTTCCACTGGAGTAGTACTGCGACGGAGGAGCACGAAACACGACAGCCCAGTGCCATATGGCGATAAAAAATGATCTAATTTGCTAGTCATCTCATTGTTAGCATTGTTCTATTCATTCCCTCATAAAAACATTGTTCTATTCATGCCTCGTAAAGAACGTGACACGTGCGGCGAAACACCCGAAGCAAAAGATGAAACACAGGAGCAAAAGAAGAAGGAAGATTATCACCCCAAATGATCTAATTCGCCGCGGAGTCGTAACTGCTTCTTCATCGCCTCCACGACCTCCATCTCCTTGCGCGTCTCCTCCGCCATCTTCTTCATTCTATCCATGACGCGGGATTTCTCGACGCGAGCCTTCATCATCTGTTCCACGGCCGCATTACGTACCTTGACAGCAGCCGGGTGCTCGATGCGGAGCTTCGCCAACTCCTCCTTCTGTTCCATGACGAGGGCCTGCAGCATCTTCATCGAGGAACTACTATTCTCATGCAGCTTCTTCCAGCCGGCGTTCTTCTCCTTCAACAGGTCGATCTCGTGGCAGAGCTTCGCCTTGTCCTCCTGAAGTCGCAGGATTTCGCTGGTCGCCTTCATCTCCGAGGCAATGCTCTTCTTCAGCAGCATCACCAAGCCGGCGGTCAACTCCCCCTGCTGATTGAGCTCAGCGGGCATGTCGTCGAGGCTCTCCTTCAGCAACTCCATCAAGCCTTGGATGAACTCCTTCTGCTTATTGAGCTGATCGGGCATGCCATCGAGGGATAACGACTCCAGCTCCGCCGGCTCGGCATGTTCGCCTCCGCGGCTAGGGCGCTCCTGGGAACCATCGCATGCTCGTGAGAGATCTTTCGAGGTCTCTGCGTGGCGTCGATCCCTCTGTTTTTTCCGCAGCCTTGGTTGCCGCTCCCTTGTTACGAGTAGTTCTCGACCTAGAGCTCTTCTCACCGGCCATTACAACGACGGATGAAGAAGAAGCACTTATGAGGAGGAAAGGTAGAGTAATTTTCGGTTAGGTAGTTCCCCTTTTTATAACCTAAGTACTAGCACTAGTACTAATACCTGCATAGTGGGAACACGTTCAGGTCTGGTACGTACTAGTAGGTGTGAGCAGGCTTTCGAATGTGATGGGAACAAGGTAAAGATTAATTGATGGTTTTGGTTTCGAGGCCCGAAACGGCTCCCGATGAGTTTAGCGGAACATAAATTTCAAGTAATACACTACTCAAATGCGTAAATATTATGTTACTGTCAAAAATTGGCACAAAATACGAAGGAGACCAATGGAAGTACTACTAGCAACCCACGATTTAACTACTCGCATGCGCGCAGTGGAGTAATAATGTCTTTCTTCCGCCCTCACATCCACTCAATTTGCATGCGCTGTATTAATTGACCATCAATGAAGTGAACGACTTTACACGCGTCAAATTATCACATGGGGTGGATCTTGGTACAAAATTGCGTCCGCCCGTGTACCCGCGTGTGCGTGCGAGGGAATGAGTGCGTGCGTGGCGTGCGTGCACATCTTCGCTTCGTGCATGTACCGCCAGTATGGCTCAGGGAGGACGAGTACATTCTTCTGGAACCAGCAGCACGTCACTGTGATCAATCCACGCAAGGAGGTCGTGACAACGCCTCCACATGTGCCACGTGGCTTCATGAACTGTAAGAGAGACACTGTGTAGCGTGCCATTGGTATTCTAATTTACGTGTTTTGCACATACTCGAAGTACTAGTAAGGTACACGTGCATTGCACGCATCAGATTTTGCAACCAAATTATGAATAAATACCACACTATAGCATGTAAGCTCTGAGTCATATATGCCTGATGTAGCCCTTCGTTTAATTCTTATAGTTCATCTCATTCAAAATCAATTAGTTTTTATAAAAAAGCTAAGAACGTGGGAATAGGAAAAACATGGGATTATAGTGGAATGTCGTCTTGAATCCTACATGATTGTACGAGTGTTTGATTGTTCATAGAAAAAACGCAGAATTCTTTCAAAGAGGTTTGAGTGGATGGGATGTTTCCTATGAAATCTAGTGCAAATGAATCATATGGAAAAATTCCTATGGTTTACAATCCTACGAATCAAACAACCAAGATAGGAAAAATTCCTAATGATTAGAATCCTCCAAAATTCCTTTGAGAATCCTTTGAATCAAAGAAGCCCTTAATCTATTTTATGATTCATAGAATTGTGCGTTGTAAAGCATAAAGTAAAACAAATAATGGCAATTCAACTAGAAAAAAGTTTGGGCAGTTATGATACGGAAGATTCTAGAACAAAAGAGAACCACTGTTGTTTTGAGGTTTGTGCATTATGCTTAAGTTCAACCATGGAGTCTCCTAGATTGTACATGTGGAAAAATCCGGTGGGGGGCTAGAAGATGGTGCGAGGGGCCGAGTGGAGGGAGACTATGAAGGAATGCACAAGTGCGAGATCGATATTTAGGGAGAGGGGGCGAACACGTGCGCTGTTGCGCGCAGTGGCGGAGCCATGAAAAATAAATGAGCTAGGGGGCCAAGCATTGCTAATCCTTTATGAGGAGGGTCAATTCATGAACTTAAACCATTTTTAGCAGCAATTGTCTAACGATCACATTCATATTAGCCTCGATATATAGTGATGTCAGGGGGGAGGGGGCAGGGACCTTACTGCCCCCTATCTTCGCCATTGTGCACGCGTCTGAGAGATGAAGCGGAAGACATGTATGATGAGAGGGGGACGTTGGATATATAATTAATGTGGGTGTATTAGCTATATATGTTAATCCTATATAGAGAGGTATAGATTGATCGATGTGGACGTGGGAAAGAGGGTGAGACCTCACTGGATATATCGATTGATCGGTTTGTGTGGAATACTATGAAAGACCTAGCTATATACACACATACATAGAGGAACATCGATCGTTGCGCATGCAGACGTGAGAGATAAAGAATGCCCGATATGATGGAGAGGGGGATGTGTGTGGGTGTGTGCCTTCATGGGAGACCGACCTGAAGGAAAAGATTGTATGCGTCCGATGGATAATGCCGACTGGTAGTGTGAGTGCATGCATGCACGAGAGAAAGTTAGTGGTACAATTATAAAGAGAAGACTACTGTGTGGTTGTAAAAGAATAGGTGAGGTCATAATCAATGTAAAGTTGAATTCAAATATTTGAATAAGAGATCCTGATGTTTGAAATCCATGCATGCATGAATATAACGGAGATCTGTGCGGTGTGGTTCGGAAACGAGCATGTTGTAATGTATACACACTGAACAAGGTCAGACTGATTTGAATTTGAGATACCGATGGCAGACATCATTTGGCCACGTCGCATCCGTGCATGGACACACTATTCTAATTGCAGATGATGGGCAGCTTTCGCATCACATATCTATTGAAGGAAATATGCCCTAGAGGCAATAATAAAGTATTATTTATTTCCTTATATCATGATAAATGTTTATTATTCATGCTAGAATTGTATTAACCGGAAACATAATACATGTGTGAATACATAGACAAACAGAGTGTCACTAGTATGCCTCTACTTGACTAGCTCGTTAATCAAAGATGGTTATGTTTCCTAGCCATAGACATGAGTTATCATTTGATTAACGGGATCACCTCATTAGGAGAATGACGTGATTGACTTGACCCATTCCGTTAGCTTAGCACTCGATCGTTTAGTATGTTGCTATTGCTTTCTTCATGACTTATACATGTTCCTATGACTATGAGATTATGCAACTCCCGTTTACCGGAGGAACACTTTGTGTTCTACCAAACGTCACAACGTAACTGGGTGATTATAAAGGTGCTCTACAGGTGTCTCCAAAGGTACTTATTGGGTTGGCGTATTTCGAGATTAGGATTTATCACTCCGATTGTCGGAGAGGTATCTCTGGGCCCACTCGGTAATGCACATCACTATAAGCCTTGCAAGCATTGTGACTAATGAGTTAGTTGCGGGATGATGTATTACGGAACGAGTAAAGAGACCTGCCGGTAACGAGATTGAACTAGGTATCGAGATACCGACGATTGAATCTCGGGCAAGTAACATAACGATGACAAAAGGAACAACGTATGTTGTTATGCGGTCTGACCGATAAAGATCTTCGTAGAATATGTGGGAACCAATATGAGCATCCAGGTTCCGCTATTGGTTATTGACTGGAGAGGTGTCTCGGTCATGTCTACATAGTTCTCGAACCCGTAGGGTCCGCACGCTTAAAGTTACGATGACAGTTTTATTATGAGTTTATATGTTTTGATGTACCGAAGGTTGTTTAGAGTTCCGGATATGATCACGGACATGACGAGGAGTCTCGAAATGGTCGAGACATAAAGATTGATATATTGGACGACTATATTCAGACACCGGAAGTGTTCCGGAGAAGTTTCGGATAAAACCGGAGAGCCGGAGGGGTTACCGGAAACCCCCGGGGAAGTATTGGGCCTTAGTGGGCCTAAGGGGAGAGAGAGGGCAGCAGCCCAGGAGGTGGCGCGCCCCCTCCCATGAGGAGTCCGAATTGGACTAGGGGAGGGGGGCGCGGCCCCTCTTTCCCTCTCCCTCTCCCTCTCTTTCCTTCCCCCTTCTCTCTTCCTAGTTGGACTAGGAAAGGGGAGTCCTACTCCTACTAGGAGGAGGACTCGCCCCCTCCTTGGCGCGCCCCAAGGGCCGGCCGGCCTCCCCCCTTGCTCCTTTATATACGGGGGCAGGGGGCACCTCTAGACACACAATTGATATACGATATTTTAGCCGTGTGCGGTGCCCCCTCCACCATATTACACCTCGATAATATCATCGCGGAGCTTAGGCGAAGCCCTGCGTCGGTAGAACATCATCATCGTCACCACGCCGTCGTGCTGACAAAACTCTCCCTCAACACTCGGCTGGATCGGAGTTCGAGGGACGTCATCGAGCTGAACGTGTGCTGAACTCGGAGGTGCCGTACGTTCGGTACTTGATCGGTCGGATCGTGAAGACGTACGACTACATCAACCGCGTTGTGTTAACGCTTCCGCTTTCTGTCTACGAGGGTAAGTGGACAACACTCTCCCCTCTTGTTGCTATGCATCACCATGATCTTGCGTATGCGTAGGAATTTTTTTGAAATTACTACGTTCCCCAACAGTGGCATCCGAGCCTGGTTTTATGCGTTGATGCTATGCACGAGTAGAACACAAGTGAGTTGTGGGCGATATAAGTCATACTGCTTACCAACATGTCATACTTTGGTTCAGCGGTATTGTGAGATGAAGCGGCCCGGACCGACATTACGCGTACGCTTACGTGAGACTGGTTTCACCGTTGCGAGCACTCGTTGCTTAAAGGTGACTGGCGGGTGTCTGTCTCTCTCACTTTAGTTGAACCAAGTGTGGCTACGCCCGGTCCTTGCGAAGGTTAAAACAGCACCAACTTGACAAACTATCGTTGTGGTTTTGATGCGTAGGTAAGAACGGTTCTTGCTAAGCCCGTAGCAGCCACGTAAAACTTGCAACAACAAAGTAGAGGACGTCTAACTTGTTTTTGCAGGGCATGTTGTGATGTGATATGGTCAAGACATGATGCTATATTTTATTGTATGACATGATCATGTTTTGTAACCGAGTTATCGGCAACTGGCAGGAGCCATATAGTTGTCGCTTTATTGTATGCAATGCAATCGCCATGTAATTGTTTTACTTTATCACTAAGCGGTAGCGATAGTCGTAAAAGCAATAAGTTGGCGAGACGACAACGATACTACGATGGAGATCAAGGTGTCGCGCCGGTGACGATGGTGATCATGACGGTGCTTCGGAGATGGAGATCAGAAGCACAAGATGATGATGGCCATATCATATCACTTATATTGATTGCATGTGATGTTAATCTTTTATGCATCTTATCTTGCTTTGATTGACGGTAGCATTATAAGATGATCTCTCACTAAAATTTCAAGATAAAAGTGTTCTCCCTGAGTATGCACCGTTGCGAAAGTTCTTCGTGCTGAGACACCACGTGATGATCGGGTGTGATAGGCTCTACGTTCAAATACAACGGGTGCAAAACAGTTGCACACGCGGAATACTCAGGTTAAACTTGACGAGCCTAGCATATGCAGATATGGCCTCGGAACACGGAGACCGAAAGGTCGAGCGTGAATCATATAGTAGATATGATCAACATAGTGATGTTCACCATTGAAACTACTCCATCTCACGTGATGATCGGACATGGTTTAATTGATTTGGATCACGTAATCACTTAGATGATTAGAGGGATGTCTATCTAAGTGGGAGTTCTTAAGTAATATGATTAATTGAACTTGAATTTATCATGAACTTAGTACCTGATAGTATCTTGCTTGTCTATGTTAATTGTAGATAAATGGCCCGTGCTGTTGTTCCGTTGAATTTTAATGCGTTCCTTGAGAAAGCAAAGTTGAAAGATGATGGTAGCAATTACACGGACTGGGTCCGTAACTTGAGGATTATCCTCATTGCTGCACAGAAGAATTACGTCCTGGAAGCGCCGCTAGGTGCAGGCCTCCTGCAAGAGCAACACCAGAAGTAATGAACGTCTGGCAGAGCAAAGCTGATGACTACTCAATAGTTCAGTGTGCCATGCTTTACGGCTTAGAACCGGGTCTTCAACAACGTTTTGAACGTCATGGAGCATATGAGATGTTCCAGGAGTTGAAGTTAATATTTCAAGCAAATGCCCGGATTGAGAGATATGAAGTCTCCAATAAGTTCTACAGCTGCAAGATGGAAGAGAATAGTTCTGTCAGTGAGCATATACTCAAAATGTCTGGGTATAATAATCACTTGATTCAACTGGGAGTTAATCTTCCGGATGATAGCGTCATTGACAGAATTCTTCAATCACTGCCACCAAGCTACAAGAGCTTCGTGATGAACTATAACATGCAAGGGATGGATAAGACAATTCCCGAGCTCTTCGCAATGCTAAAGGCAGCGGAGGTAGAAATCAAAAAGGAGCATCAAGTGTTGATGGTCAGTAAAACCACTAGTTTCAAGAAAAAGGGCAAAGGGAAGAAGAAGGGGAACTTCAAGAAGAACAGCAAGCAAGTTGCTGTTCAGGAGAAGAAATCCAAGTCTGGACCTAAGCCTGAAACTGAGTGCTTCTACTGCAAGCAGACTGGTCACTGGAAGCGGAACTGCCCCAAGTATTTGGCGGATAAGAAGGATGGCAAGGTTAACAAAGGTATATGTGATATACATGTTATTGATGTGTACCTTACTAATGCTCGCAGTAGCACCTGGGTATTTGATACTGGTTCTGTTGCTAATATTTGCAACTCGAAACAGGGGCTACAGATTAAGCGAAGATTGGCTAAGGACGAGGTGACGATGCGCGTGGGAAATGGTTCCAAAGTCGATGTGATCGCCGTCGGCACGCTACCTCTACATCTACCTTCGGGATTAGTATTAGACCTAAATAATTGTTATTTGGTGCCAGCGTTGAGCATGAACATTATATCTGGATCTTGTTTGATGCGAGACGGTTATTCATTTAAATCAGAGAATAATGGTTGTTCTATTTATATGAATAATATCTTTTATGGTCATGCACCCTTGAAGAGTGGTCTATTTTTAATGAATCTCGATAGTAGTGACACACATATTCATAATGTCGAAGCCAAAAGATGCAGAGTTGATAATGACAGTGCAACTTATTTGTGGCACTGCCGTTTAGGTCATATTGGTGTAAAGCGCATGAAGAAACTCCATACTGATGGACTTTTGGAATCACTTGATTATGAATCACTTGGTACTTGCGAACCGTGCCTCATGGGCAAGATGACTAAAACACCGTTCTCCGGAACTATGGAGAGAGCAACAGATTTATTGGAAATCATACATACAGATGTATGTGGTCCGATGAATATTGAGGCTCGTGGTGGATATCGTTATTTTCTCACCTTCACAGATGATTTGAGCAGATATGGGTATATCTACTTAATGAAACATAAGTCTGAAACATTTGAAAAGTTCAAAGAATTTCAGAGTGAAGTTGAAAATCATCGTAACAAGAAAATAAAGTTTCTACGATCAGATCGTGGAGGAGAATATTTGAGTTACGAGTTTGGCCTACATTTGAAACAATGCGGAATAGTTTCGCAACTCACGCCACCCGGAACACCACAGCGTAATGGTGTGTCCGAACGTCGTAATCGTACTTTATTAGATATGGTGCGATCTATGATGTCTCTTACTGATTTACCGCTATCGTTTTGGGGTTATGCTTTAGAGACGGCTGCATTCACTCTAAATAGGGCACCATCAAAATCCGTTGAGACGACGCCTTATGAACTATGGTTTGGCAAGAAACCAAAGTTGTCGTATCTTAAAGTTTGGGGTTGCGATGCTTATGTGAAGAAACTTCAACCTGATAAGCTCGAACCTAAATCGGAGAAATGTGTCTTCATAGGATACCCAAAGGAGACTGTTGGGTACACCTTCTATCACAGATCCGAAGGCAAGATATTCGTTGCTAAGAATGGATCCTTTCTAGAGAAGGAGTTTCTCTCGAAAGAAGTGAGTGGGAGGAAAGTAGAACTTGATGAGGTAACTGTACCTGCTCCCTTATTGGAAAGTAGATCATCACAGAAATCAGTTTCTGCGACACCTACACCAATTAGTGAGGAAGTTAATGATAATGATCATGAAACTTCAGATCAAGTTATTACTGAACCTCGTAGGTCAACTAGATCAAGATCCGCACCAGAGTGGTACGGTAATCCTGTTCTGGAGGTTATGTTACTAGACCATGACGAACCTACGAACTATGAAGAAGCGATGGTGAGCCCAGATTCCGCAAAATGGCTTGAAGCCATGAAATCCGAGATGGGATCCATGTATGAGAACAAAGTATGGACTTTGGTTGACTTGCCCGATGGTCGGCAAGCCATTGAAAATAAATGGATCTTCAAGAAGAAGACTGACGCTGATGGTAATGTTACTGTCTATAAAGCTCGACTTGTTGCGAAAGGTTTTCGACAAGTTCAAGGGATTGACTACGATGAGACCTTCTCACCCGTAGCGATGCTTAAGTCTGTCCGAATCATGTTAGCAATTGCCGCATTTTATGATTATGAAATTTGGCAAATGGATGTCAAAACTGCATTCCTGAATGGATTTCTGGAAGAAGAGTTGTATATGATGCAACCGGAAGGTTTTGTCGATCCAAAGGGAGCTAACAAAGTGTGCAAGCTCCAGCGATCCATTTATGGACTGGTGCAAGCCTCTCGGAGTTGGAATAAACGCTTTGATAGTGTGATCAAAGCATTTGGTTTTATACAGACTTTTGGAGAAGCCTGTATTTACAAGAAAGTGAGTGGGAGCTCAGTAGCATTTCTGATATTATATGTGGATGACATATTGCTGATTGGAAATGATATAGAATTTCTGGATAGCATAAAGGGATACTTGAATAAGAGTTTTTCAATGAAAGACCTCGGTGAAGCTGCATATATATTAGGCATTAAGATCTATAGAGATAGATCAAGACGCTTAATTGGACTTTCACAAAGCACATACCTTGACAAAGTTTTGAAGAAGTTCAAAATGGATCAAGCAAAGAAAGGGTTCTTGCCTGTACTACAAGGTGTGAGATTGAGTAAGACTCAATGCCCGACCACTGCAGAAGATAGAGAGAAGATGAAAGATGTTCCCTATGCTTCAGCCATAGGCTCTATCATGTATGCAATGCTGTGTACCAGACCTGATGTGTGCCTTGCTATAAGTTTAGCAGGGAGGTACCAAAGTAATCCAGGAGTGGATCACTGGACAGCGGTCAAGAACATCCTGAAATACCTGAAAAGGACTAAGGATATGTTTCTCGTTTATGGAGGTGACAAAGAGCTCATCGTAAGTGGTTACGTTGATGCAAGCTTTGACACTGATCCGGACGATTCTAAATCGCAAACCGGATACGTATTTACATTGAACGGTGGAGCTGTCAGTTGGTGCAGTTCTAAGCAAAGTGTCGTGGCGGGATCTACGTGTGAAGCGGAGTACATAGCTGCTTCGGAAGCAGCAAATGAAGGAGTCTGGATGAAGGAGTTCATATCCGATCTAGGTGTCATACCTAGTGCATCGGGACCAATGAAAATCTTTTGTGACAATACTGGTGCAATTGCCTTAGCAAAGGAATCCAGATTTCACAAGAGAACCAAGCACATCAAAAGACGCTTCAATTCCATCCGGGATTTAGTCCAGGTGGGAGACATAGAAATTTGCAAGATACATACGGATCTGAATGTTGCAGACCCGTTGACTAAGCCTCTTCCACGAGCAAAACATGATCAGCACCAAGACTCCATGGGTGTAAGAATCATTACTGTGTAATCTAGATTATTGACTCTAGTGCAAGTGGGAGACTGAAGGAAATATGCCCTAGAGGCAATAATAAAGTATTATTTATTTCCTTATATCATGATAAATGTTTATTATTCATGCTAGAATTGTATTAACCGGAAACATAATACATGTGTGAATACATAGACAAACAGAGTGTCACTAGTATGCCTCTACTTGACTAGCTCGTTAATCAAAGATGGTTATGTTTCCTAGCCATAGACATGAGTTGTCATTTGATTAACGGGATCACCTCATTAGGAGAATGACGTGATTGACTTGACCCATTCCGTTAGCTTAGCACTCGATCGTTTAGTATGTTGCTATTGCTTTCTTCATGACTTATACATGTTCCTATGACTATGAGATTATGCAACTCCCGTTTACCGGAGGAACACTTTGTGTGCTACCAAACGTCACAACGTAACTGGGTGATTATAAAGGTGCTCTACAGGTGTCTCCAAGGTACTTGTTGGGTTGGCGTATTTCGAGATTAGGATTTGTCACTCCGATTGTCGGAGAGGTATCTCTGGGCCCACTCGGTAATGCACATCACTATAAGCCTTGCAAGCATTGTGACTAATGAGTTAGTTGCGGGATGATGTATTACGGAACGAGTAAAGAGACTTGCCGGTAACGAGATTGAACTAGGTATCGAGATACCGACGATCGAATCTCGGGCAAGTAACATACCGATGACAAAGGGAACAACGTATGTTGTTATGCGGTCTGACCGATAAAGATCTTCGTAGAATATGTGGGAACCAATATGAGCATCCAGGTTCCGCTATTGGTTATTGACCAGAGAGGTGTCTCGGTCATGTCTACATAGTTCTCGAACCCGTAGGGTCCGCACGCTTAAAGTTACGATGACAGTTTTATTATGAGTTTATATGTTTTGATGTACCGAAGGTTGTTCGGAGTTCCGGATATGATCACGGACATGACGAGGAGTCTCGAAATGGTCGAGACATAAAGATTGATATATTGGACGACTATATTTGGACACCGGAAGTGTTCCGGAGAAGTTTCGGATAAAACCGGAGTGCCGGAGGGGTTACCGGAAACCCCCGGGGAAGTATTGGGCCTTAGTGGGCCTGGGGGGAGAGAGAGGGCAGCAGCCCAGGAGGCGGCGCGCCCCCTCCCATGAGGAGTCCGAATTGGACTAGGGGAGGGGGGCGCGGCCCCTCTTTCCCTCTCCCTCTCCCTCTCTTTCCTTCCCCCTTCTCTATTCCTAGTTGGACTAGGAAAGGGGAGTCCTACTCCTACTAGGAGGAGGACTCCCCCCTCCTTGGCGCGCCCCATGGGCCGGCCGGCCTCCCCCCTTGCTCCTTTATATACGGGGGCAGGGGGGCACCTCTAGACACACAACTGATATACGATATTTTAGCCGTGTGCGGTGCCCCCCTCCACCATATTACACCTCGATAATATCGTCGCGGAGCTTAGGCGAAGCCCTGCGTCGGTAGAACATCATTATCGTCACCACGCCGTCGTGCTGACAAAACTCCCCCTCAACACTCGGCTGGATCGGAGTTCGAGGGACGTCATCGAGCTGAACGTGTGCTGAACTCGGAGGTGCCGTACGTTCGGTACTTGATCGGTCGGATCGTGAAGACATACGACTACATCAACCGCGTTGTGTTAACGCTTCCGCTTTCGGTCTACGAGGGTACATGGACAACACTCTCCCCTCTCGTTGCTATGCATCACCATGATCTTGCGTGTGCGTAGGAATTTTTTTGAAATTACTACGTTCCCCAACATCTATATCTATACCCCTATATATATTATATTATATTTTACAGTTTTTTATATTGTGTGCGGGTAACTTTAACTTTGAAAGATGGTCGTTGGATGAGGCGAATCCGATGGTCCAAAGATGGCAAATTTGAGCACTACTGGCCATTGGATATCATCTAGATTCCACCAGATTTCGCCACATGTATAATCTAGAAGACTCCATGGTTGAACTTAAGCATAATGCACAAACATCAAAACACAAGCACTTCTTATTTGTTCTAGAATCTTCCGTATCAGAATTGCCCAAATGTTTTTCTACATGATTTGCCATTATTTGTTTTTACTTTATGTCTTACGACGCACAATTCCATGAATCTTAAAATAGATTAGCTTTCTTATAAAAACTAGATGATTTTGAATGAAATGAACTATAAGAATTAAACGAACATCTACATCATGCATATATGACTCAAAGCTTGCATGCTATAATGTGGTATTTATTCATAATTTGGTTGCCAAATCTCATGCGTGCAATGCACGTGTACCTTACTCTCGTCTAAATGGTGTTTGTGTGTGTGTTGTGCGTGTTGAGGTGCAAATTGTCTTTTTTTGGGTACACGTTAAGCTTGTTCTTCTGAAATTTCAAGCCGCGCCTTGTTATGCCGAAAATTCAAGCTAGCGTCTGTGTCTATCGTGCTGCGAAACTCCCGCCTCTTCAACCCGCGCCTTGTTAGCCCGAAATATTTAAGATATATCTTTGTCTTGTTGTGCTCGGACAACTCCCTCCATCTCAACCCGCGCCTTGCTATTCCGAAATTACAACGCGCGAAAACTCCCACCTCCTGTCAAATCCCGACACGCGAAATGCCCGTGGTACCTCTGAACCGAAAGAACCGCCTCAAATCGGTGGGGGTACTTTTGTAACTTACCCCACATTTCGGACAAGCGCGTCTCTAAGCCATGGTTCCCCACTGCCATCCCATCCGCCCACCCATTCGTACACCGAGGCTGCGAAAAGCCGCGACGAAACCCCACACCCTGCTCCGTCCGCCACCCAGCCGGAGCCTCTTCCCCGACGACGTCGTCCACAGCAACACCTCGGCGTCCCTCATCCACCGTACCGGATGAGGATCCGTCGTCGATCTCATCGTCCCGCCGGTTCAGCCACCCCGTCCTCCACTTCCAAGGAACTGCCCCGACGTTCCCCTCGTCTTTCGCGCCACCTCCATTCCCACACCGCCGTCTTCACCTGCACCACCGGAAGAGCATCATCATCACCATTTCCTCGGATGAAGCTGCGGCCTAATCGGCGCCACCAAAGAGGTTGTACACTAATCGCCGCATTTTCTTCTTGATTCGATCTCACGGTGCTGCCGGCGCTCGGTCCCGAGCCGACACGGCGCGGCTCCATCCCCGGCGGCGTCGTCGGCCACTTCCTCCACGACGTCGCTCCCTCGGCGGCGACGTCCACATCAGTAGGAGCTGCTGCTGCTTTAGCTCTCGCTCGCGCTGCTGCTCTGCTCTTGCTCTCGGTCCCCTGCCTGGTCTGCTCTTGCTATTGCTCTTGCTCGCGCTGTTGCTCTCGCTCTTGCTCTTGCTTGCGATGCTACTCCGATTTAGCTACACTTCAGTCGACTGAATCGACTTTTGGGTCAGTCGATTTTCAGGGGGTGGGGGGGGGGGGGGGGCTCGCCGGGGTGAAGGAAGAACCAGCTGCAGCGGGGAGGGGGGCTCTCCGGAGAGGTACCCCACTATCTATATTAGGGTTCAGGATGGGGGCGGTGGTCGCCGGCGGTGGCGGGGCGTTGGCGGGGCGGTGGCGTGGGGATCGCTGGAGAAAAAGCTCGGCGCGGGGGGGCCTAGAGGGATGGCCGGGGCGGTGGCGGACCGGCGGTGGGGAGTGTTTTTGGGGCGAGTGGGGCGGCGGGGGGCTGCTGTTTGGCCGGTGGTGGCTGGCGGCTCACGGGGTGGAGGTTGAAGATGAACCGCATGCCCTTGATTTCGTATCCAACGGCTGCAAAATCAACTGACTAGAGATGAAAAAGTCAGTCGACCGACATGTAGCCTCACCTTGCTAGTGCGTTCAGTTTGGACAGCAAAATTCAGTTTCGACAGCAAAATTCAGTTTCGACAGTTAAGTTCAGTTTCGACAGTTAAGTTCAGTTTCGACAGTTAAATTCAGTGTCGACAGTTAAGTTCAGAGATGAGCGGCTGATGTATTTTACATCTAGCACTTTGTGGTTGTATTTTACGTCATGTATTGGAGATGCTATTAGAATTCCACTCAGGTTAACGTTGTTCGTTGTCTCTCTTGTCCTGCTTCAGCCTCGGCGTCGTACAACTCACCGGAGCTGCTCCAACGACGAAACCCTCCATCACAGTGGAGCAGTACCTCGGGCTCCATCTCCAGACGCCTAAGATCTTCTTCCCCTCCTCCGTCAGCCAAGTCAGCCGGAGCATCCTCACCGGCCAACCCAATCACGCTGAGATCTACATGGCTTCGCCAAAGAGGTTGTACACTTGTTGCATCTCTTTTTTACTCTACATGTTATATATATTGTCCACTGAGCACTCGTAGTAACGGGAAATACGATTATTTTATCCTACTATATGACAAGCAGTGAGGTACCAGGCAACTTAGCTATTCGTGATGGACTCTCTTGAACGCCATCATTATTTATCTCTGCGCGTTTGAGCTGTGCATTTGTCGATGGGCCTGGGAGTTGAGCTAGTATGGCAGTGGCCTGGGTCCAAAGTAATAGAAGTAGCACAAAAACATTTTTTTAGTGTAGGATTTTCCTTGCTCAAGCCTGCCTACTAGAATCCCTAGTGCTTGAAAGGAAAAGTGAATGAAAAACATCGGAATTGGAAAGTTTCCTATGGTACTACTTTTCATGAATTTGGTGCAAAGGAATGGAGCAAAGGAAAACTGTAGGATTTGTTCCTTTAGTGTCTCCTTCAAAGAAAAACCGTAGGAATTCTAATTTCCACTTCTCCTCCTTTTCATATTCCTATTCATCAAGCACAAGACTAAGAGATAGTAGCATAATAGCATTATAACCGTACATTTTCTTGTGGTTTGACTTAATCTCACCATGCTTTTTTGCATCCTGTGATCTTCCAATTGTTGTGAATCAAACACCCAGATTGGCAGAAATCCTGTGTTTTTAAATTCTCTGTTTTGCATGTGCATTCCTATCCTATTCTTGTCTATTTCCTATCCCTGCATTGTTAGAATCCTCAAATGCAAACAAGCCCTTACTCAATTACTTCTGTTACAGGTATGTGTCAAAGAAAACCTTGTGTGGTTTGTCCTGCTCCTGCGGCGCTGTGTTCCACCCCAGCTCAGCTGCTCCAACAACGGAAGGGTTCACCACAGCAGGGATCCGCTCTCCAGACTGTCTTTCGCCGCCTCAGATCTTCTTCCCCGCCACGGCAGCCACGGCAACTGCATTACCATCATCAACTGAGCAGATGACCTTGAGGACTACACGGGTCCGCAAGAGAGGTCGCACTCTTCCGTGTCTGCTTACGTTATGCGTCGCCTAATATGATGACATGTTACATTATCGTCGTGTTCACCTATTAGACTCCGAGTCAGGTCCAAACTAATGCTGAAACTTGAGTTTTTAAATGGTTGTGGGGTACATATTGGGGCAGCAATCAGTACTATCTGTCTACTATCTGGTTAATCTTTGGTGTCTACTATGAGTTTCATGTTGGGTGCAAACAAACATTAAAGGAGCCATTATCTGTATTGTTTAACTAAAGCTATTATCTGCCTGCTATCATTGGTTTTGGGTCTATCCACAGTTTGCTACCATCACTCTGGATTTGTGCATGCACTCCTTACATAATCTCACTATGTTTTATTCCTATGCATGCCAGTTATTGTACACAATGGAACTGATCATGTAGAGCAAAAGAGACGAGCCTTGCGTGGCAATAAAATTTCATGCAGACGTCGTTCCATGGTGGGGGCAAAGGCAGCCCCCCTCCACCCATTTCGGATCATAATCAAGAGGAAGATAACTGTTCTGAGGGGGATTCAGAAGGAGAAGACCACTCCTATTTACCCCATGAGGTCTTCGCTCTAACTTGGCATGCTGATGTTGGTAATATCATGCATATGGTGCCTTGCATTGCTTACTGTATACATTAAAGATGTCATCTGCTTAGTTTAGACATGCTTTGTGTCAATGCCATCTGTTTAGTTTCTTTATCGTATATGTGAATCATGCAATGCCATCTTGTCTAGCCAGGCATCATATATGTGAATTTTGCAATGCCACCCTGGTTAGCCAGTCATCTTATATGTGAATTATATCATGCCATCATTTTTTTATTACGTGTTAAATTTGTCAACAATTTTAGTACATTCAATTACTCTTCATGTGCATCAGCCATTTGGCATGGTCTTGGAAAAATCTGGAGTGGAAACAAGGTCTTCAGAGCAGACAATGCTATCTGACGAAGCGCATGTCTTGCTGGTTACCGATAGCTCCTCAGAGGAGGATTCAGAGACAGATGACCAGTCATATTCCCCCCCCCCGAGGTGCATGCCCTAACTTGGCAGGGTTATGTTGCTCATATCGTGCGTATGGTATCTTGCATTGCTATGTCATTTGCTTAGTTTAGACATGCTTTGTGTGAATGCCACCTGTTTAGTGTCTAATTACCATATATGTGAATTATGCAATGCCATCTTGTTGCAAGATATTATATATGTGAATTATGCAATGTTATCTTGTTGCAAGGCATTATGTATGTGAATTATGCAATGCCATGCTGTTTAGGCAAGCGTCATATATGTGAATTATATCATGCCGTCCTTTTTTTGTATTTCTCATTGCTTTTGTCGACAATGTTTGTATATTCAACTGCTCTTCCTGTGCATCAGCCATTTGAATTGGTGATGGAGAAATCTGGAGTGAAAACAAGGTCTTTAGAGCAAACAATGCTACCTGCTGAAGCAGATATCTTGCTGGTTACAGATAGCTCTTCAGAGGAGAATTCAGAGGCAGATGACCAGTCCTATTATCCCCCTGAGGTGTATGCTCAAACTTGGCAGGGTTATATTACTCATATAATGCATATGTTGTATTGCAATGCTTAGTTTTTACACCATATACACAATATTTAATGCCATCTCCTTAGTTGACACATCATATATGCGATTGCCCTCTGCTCACTTCCTTAGTATATAAATCATATATTTGAATTATGTCATGCCATGATGTTTACATAGACAGCATGTATCTGAATTATGGCATGCCAACCCATTTTCTAAAGACATAACATAGTTATATCATCTCATCCTGTTTACATAGTCATCATATTTTAAATTATGTCATTCTATCCATGAATTATATCATGCCATCATGTTTCCATCGACGGCATGTTTGTGATTTATGGCATGCCAACCACTTTAATAGACACATCGTATAGTTATATCATGTCATCCTGTTTACATAGTCATCATATTTTGAAGCATGTCATTCTATCCTGTTTAGTTAGCCATCATACATGTGAAATTGTGTCATGCTATCCTGTTTAATTAGCCATCATAATGTGAAATTATGTCCTGCTATTCTGTTTGCTTAGACAACATAAATGTGAATTATTTCATGCCCTGTTTTCTTCCCTACTATCCATTGCACCTGTCTATCTTACAATGTCTGTACATTCAATTACTTTTCTTGTTTATCAGCCATTTCAATTGGAGGGAGTGATGACAGTATCTGTGGGAGTAAAAACACGGTCTTCAAAAAAGATTGTGCTACCTGTCGATGCAGATAGAACCACAGTTGTACTTGCCCAAGAACCAGCCCCACCACACATAACCCACACTCATGCAGATTGTACCCCTACCCAGTTGGACAGAGAACCAGCTACACCCCTTCTAACCCCAACCCCAGCAGATAGACACCCAGTTCCCGTTGACACAGCACCGTCTCCACCACAGAGCACCCAAACACGAGCAGTTAGTAAGGCAACTGCAGTGCCCAAATCACGAGGACCACCACTCCGAACCCGAAGTCAACGCTTAAAGGAGAAGAAGAATTGTTCTCAGGTCAGGTTCCGTAGCTATGGTTGCTCTTGCATCACTGTATTTGCTGATACCAACTAATTTCAAATTTGAACGATACAATTGAAACTCCAATGGCGCAACAGGTATGTTTTAAACCTGTTTCTTCAACGTGTTTGGCTGTTTGCTGTTGTAACTTGCTCTATGTTGATTTCAGTTTCAATGGAATAAACAGTTATGTTCTCATGCCATGCACATTACAAGTGTTGTTATTGCAGTGTAGTTTCCCACATTTATATTCTGTCTATGCTGCTTTGTCTTAAATAGATATGATTCGAACTGTATCTATCTTGATTTGGCAACATAAACTAGAATGATATAGACCATACAGTGACCATACTACATAGATATATGTCTGTTTCATGTTGTTATCCTGTCCACCTTACTACTGAACTGGTTTACCAAAATGAGTTTCATATACTACATTGTAAACCTGAGATGTGTTTGTTTGTTTCTCTTTTAGAACGCGGATAAAATATTGGAGAGAGTACCCTGTTATGCAATGGTAAAGGAAGTAATGCAGATAAGGTTCAAGATAGTGAGACATCCCTGTTGGTCCCCAAGAAAGCTGATAAAAACTATATTGAAGACACTGAGACAACCCCAAAGTCATGCCTTGATGTAGTGTTCGAGTTACTGACTACCACTGCTCGCACCAGCTCTTCGAAATCGTGGCCTGAATCAGTTCGGCTTCTTGAGTCTCAACTTCAAGTTGAAAGACATCGATCAGATGTTATGCGATAGGAAGCCGAAGGACTAAGGAAGTCCCTGCAGAATTCAGATGCATACTTTTTGGTGCAACAGCAAGCGCTGGAGGACTTAAGCGCCAAACAAGAGAAATTTAATAAGCTTGCTAAGCATCTTGCTAGCATTATGGGTACCCAGGATATTGTTTCTTGAGCTCTTCTGAAGTGGTTTCAGTTCTGGACTTGTTTTGCTGCGGCGTTTATATGCTGCTGTGTTCCCTATATTTGCACTGGTGGCGAACTTTGATGCCCAGTGGATGTAATATGTGTAATAGCCGTGATAGCCTAGTGTAAGTTGCTTGCTTATTTATTTCCTTGTTGTCTTCACTACTAGGAAAAGGGCTATAGATGATATGGCCACTAATGGCGCACAAGACATGTGGTGCGCCATCACTATATACTAATGGCGCACCATGTGTTGGTGCGCCATTAGTAATATATTACTAATGGCACACCTGGTGTTTGGTGCGCCATTAGTAGTTTTGAAAAAAAATTATTACTAATGGCGCACCTTGGTATAGTGCGCCATTACTAGTTGACATAGTAATGGCGCACCACACCCACCGTGCGCCATTAGTAGTTTTGAAAAAAAAATAAAAAATAATTTGTTAGTAATGCCGAGCCCCACCTCCCCTCGCCCCGTTGCCCCCCTCCCCTCGCCGCCCCCTTGCCCCACCTCCCCTCGCCCCGTCGCCCCATCGTCCCAACCACCCGCCGCCGCCGACGCCACCCGCCACTGTCCCCTGGCCCCACCGCCCCTTGCCCCGTCGCCCCCACCACCCGCCACCGCCCCAGCGCCCCGCCCCGGCGCCCCCTTGGTGCCCCGCCGCCCCCACCACCTGCCCGTCGGCCCCTGCGCCCGCGCCGCCCCCGGAGCCAGGCTCGCCGCCGCCCCTGCGCCCGCGCGGCCCCTGGAGCCAGGCTCGCCGCGGGCCCCCTGCGTCCGCCTCGCGCCCCCCCGGAGCCAGGCCCGCCGCCGCTGCCCTAACCGCGGCCGTCCACCACCACCCCTGCCCCTGGAGCCAAGGTGAGCATTTTTTTGTTTTTTTCTACTGTTTTTCTTTGCTGTTTAGGTTTAATTAGGTTATTGATAGGTTTAGGTTAGTGGTTGGTTTAGGTTAGTGCTAGATTTAGGTTTAGATAATTAGAAGAAGAAGAAAGTTGAAAAAAAGAAGAAGAAGTAGAAGAAGAGGAAAAAGGAAAAAAAAGGAAGAAGAATAAGAAGAAAGTTGAAAAACAGAACAAGAAAGGAAGAAGGAGAGGAGGAGGAGGAGGAAGGAGAAGAAAGAAAAAGGAGAACAAGAAAAGAAGAGAGGTGGAGAAGAAGAAGATGGAAAGGAAAAGGAAGAATGCATAACCAAGAAATATAACCAAGAAATCATACAAAACATTAAAACAGTGGAAACTACGGCAAGGTTTTGACATCATTAAACCCACCCACATGTGATTGAAATAAAAAAAACATAACTCTGCATATTAAATAACATAGTGGCCTGTGATGTATTTTCGTACCGAAAATGCATTTGGCACTAGTCCTCGCTTAACAACATCATGGGTGGGAAGTGGGAACTTCGGAAGTGCATTGGTGTAGTTGATTATCTTCTGCTCAAAATTTATGCTGCTATAATGTTGTATGATAATGTTGTAAGGGTACTAATTGGTCTCTTGTGCTTCTTATCAAAGATGGGGGGAAGCAGCCACCGCCGCTCTGCCTCACCGGAGTACGAGTTGGATGCTTTCGAGTTCTTCAGTGTCATACTTGGGACTTCAGTATCAGCCACGAGGCAGGTATATAAAATGAGAGATCTCCCCTTCACCCATCTCATTATGATAACTCTGTTGTTTGCTACATCACTCCTTGTCCCAAATTGCAGAGGCTGCCTGACACTTTTATGAACATGCTGGGTGAAGATCCGCCAGATAATGTGAAGCTCCGACAGGCCGGCAGCGGGGTTCGCAGGCTGTGGGACGTGGAGTTGGTGATCGAGGAGGGCCACATGTACCTGTGCCATGGCTAGGAGAAGTTCTACAGTGCCTACGACCTGCAGATCGGGTACTTTCTTCTCTTCAGGTACGTAGATGACGCCACGATGCTCATCGTGAAGGTTTTCAACACGACTATGTGTCGCATGCGCTACGCTAACGACGAAGATGCCAGTGCGTTCTGCCTCTTCTTATTCCTCTACATTTGGCTTTGTCTCACATCGATTGTTAACAGTCATTGTTGCATTTGGACAGGCAATGGGAGCAGCAGCAGCGACACTGGCTACAGCCAAAGCAGCAGCGATTATGGCTGTAGCAAAAGCAACAGCGATTCTGGCAGCAGCAAAGACAGCAAGAAGGATGATCCAGACTGGAGTGGGGGAGAAGAGGAGCAGAGTGGGGATGAGGAGCTGCAGGATGACGATGGGCATCAGGCTGAGGATGACCTAGCGCTGGTGGTGGCTGACCAAGGGCAAGAGATGGTGGTGGCTGACCATGGGCAAGAGATGGTGGTGGCTGACCATGGGCAAGAGATGGTGGTGGCTGAGGATGACCTAGCGATGGTCGTGCCCGTCCTGCCTGAAGGTGGCCTCGCGATGGTGGTGGTGCGTGACAATGACCATGCACCGGTGGTGGCGCCGGCAATCCCACAGCTGGGCGACATGACCACGCCAATTGTGGTAGAAGACTACATCCCACAGCTACCTCCACCGCCTCGCCGCTCTTGGCGCATCATGCTGAGGAAGGAGAAGGAGAAGAACAATGAGAACTGAACTATGTCAGGTATGTCAGATCTCCAAAATGATATATATATATACTTAGTTACCTATGTTATCTCTAATATGCTTAGTTTCCTATAGGTTAGCTCCAAAATTACTTATGTTAGCACAAAATGATCAAGTTTACATAATAAGCTTATAGTCTTCTTCTTATTCTTCTTCTTTTCCAAAATGACATATGTTAGCTTCATTTTACCTAAGTTGGCTCTAATATGCTAACTTAGAGCTTATATGCTTAGTTTCCTATAGGTTAGCTCCAAAATTACTTATGTTAGCACAAAATGATCAAGTTTACATAATAAGCTTATAGTCTTCTTCTTATTCTTCTTACTCTTCTTCTTTTCCAAAATGACATAGGTTAGCTTCATTTTACCTAAGTTGGCTCTAATATGCTAACTTAGAGAGCTTATATGCTTAGCTTCCTATAGGTTAGCTCCAAAATTACTTATGTTAGCACAAAATGATCAAGTTTACATAATAAGCTTATAGTCTTATTCTTATTCTTCTTCTTTTCCAAAATGACATAGGTTAGCTTCATTTTACCTAAGTTGGCTCTAATATGCTAGCTTAGAGCTTATATGCTTAGTTTCCTATAGGTTAGCTCCAAAATTACTTATGTTAGCACAAAATGATCAAGTTTACATAATAAGTTTATAGTCTTCTTCTTATCCTTCTTCTTTTCCAAAATGGCATAGGTTAGCTTCATTTCACCTAAGTTGGGTCTAATATGCTAACTTAGAGCTTATATGCTTAGTTTCCTATAGGTTAGCTCCAATATTACTTATGTTAGCACAAAATGATCAAGTTTACATAATAAGCTTATAGTCTTTTTCTTATTCTTCTTCTTTTCCAAAATGACATAGGTTAGCTTCATTTACCTAAGTTGGCTCTAATATGCTAACTTAGAGCTTATATGCTTAGTTTCCTATAGGTTAGCTCCAAAATTACTTATGTTAGCACAAAATGATCAAGTTTACATAATAAGCTTATAGTCTTCTTCTTATTCTTCTTCTTTTCCAAAATGACATATGTTAGCTTCATTTTACCTAAGTTGGCTCTAATATGCTAACTTAGAGCTTATATGCTTAGTTTCCTATAGGTTAGCTCCAAAATTACTTATGTTAGCACAAAATGATCAAGTTTACATAATAAGCTTATAGTCTTCTTCTTATTCTTCTTACTCTTCTTCTTTTCCAAAATGACATAGGTTAGCTTCATTTTACCTAAGTTGGCTCTAATATGCTAACTTAGAGAGCTTATATGCTTAGCTTCCTATAGGTTAGCTCCAAAATTACTTATGTTAGCACAAAATGATCAAGTTTACATAATAAGCTTATAGTCTTCTTCTTATTCCTCTTCTTTTCCAAAATGACATAGGTTAGCTTCATTTTACCTAAGTTGGCTCTAATATGCTAACTTAGAGCTTATATGCTTAGTTTCCTATAGGTTAGCTCCAAAATTACTTATGTTAGGACAAAATGATCATGTTTACATAATAAGTTTATAGTCTTCTTCTTATTCTTCTTCTTTTCCAAAATGACATAGGTTAGCTTCATTTTACCTAAGTTGGGTCTAATATGCTAACTTAGAGCTTATATGCTTAGTTTCCTATAGGTTAGCTCCAATATTACTTATGTTAGCACAAAATGATCAAGTTTACATAATAAGCTTATAGTCTTTTTCTTATTCTTCTTGTTTTCCAAAATGACATAGGTTAGCTTCATTTACCTAAGTTGGCTCTAATATGCTAACTTAGAGCTTATATGCTTAGTTTCCTATAGGTTAGCTCCAAAATTACTTATGTTAGCACAAAATGATCAAGTTTACATAATAAGCTTATAGTCTTCTTCTTATTCTTCTTCTTTTCCAAAATGACATAGGTTAGCTTCATTTTACCTAAGTTGGCTCTAATATGCTAACTTAGAGCTTATATGCTTAGTTTCCTATAGGTTAGCTCCAAAATTACTTATGTTAGCACAAAATGATCAAGTTTACATAATAAGCTTATAGTCTTCTTCTTATTCTTCTTCTTTTCCAAAATGACATAGGTTAGCTTCATTTTACCTAAGTTGGCTCTAATATGCTAACTTAGAGAGCTTATATGCTTAGTTTCCTCTAGGTTAGCTCCAAAATTACTTATGTTAGCACAAAATGATCAAGTTTACATAATAAGCTTATAGTCTTCTTCTTATTCTTCTTCTTTTCCAAAATGACATAGGTTAGCTTCATTTTACCTAAGTTGGCTCTAATATGCTAACTTAGAGAGCTTATATGCTTAGTTTCCTCTAGGTTAGCTCCAAAATTACTTATGTTAGCACAAAATGATCAAGTTTACATAATAAGCTTATAGTCTTCTTCTTTTCCAAAATGACATAGGTTAGCTTCATTTTACCTAAGTTGGCTCTAATATGCTAACTTAGAGAGCTTATATGCTTAGTTTCCTATAGGTTAGCTCCAAAATTACTTATGTTAGCACAAAATGATCAAGTTTACATAATAAGCTTATAGTCTTCTTCTTATTCTTCTTCTTATTCTTCTTCTAGTATTCTTCTAGTGTTCTTCTTCTTCTAGTATTCTTCTACTCTTCTTCTTCTTCTTCTCTTCTTCTTCTTCTTCTTCTTCTTCTTCTTCTTCTAACTTCTTGTTTATCATTTTGCAGATTTGATTTAATTCACGGAAGCTTGCATGGATGGAGTGCTTCTTTTCCATTTGTGTTTTTATTTTGTATCAATGTGAAACTTTTGTGAATTGATGGATAACAGTGTTGGATGAACAATTTGAAACTTTTGTAATATGTAACGATGGAACTATGTGTTGGCTATGTATGTATATATGATGAAACTTGTGTGTTGGATATGATTGTTATATGGATGCTTGTTGTATATATATGTGTTGGATATCTCATATGTGAAATAGTGACCTGAGATTAAGAAAAAATGAATTATTTTTTAAAATTGTTACTAATGGCGCACTTCCATGTGGTGCGCCATTAGTATACCAGATACGGCTGGCGCACCTGTGGGATACTAATGGCGCACCTATGGTGCGCCATTACTAAAATATTCTAGTGGCGTGGTGCTAGTGGCGCACCAGTAGTGCGCCATTAGTAGGCAAAACTGGTGCGCCACTAGTAAGCCTTTTTCTAGTAGTGCTTGTTTATTTGTTTGCTTGTAGTCAGTGTAGTTCTTTTTCTGCGGTTTGCTAGTGGCTGCAATAACTTATTTTTTAAAACTAGGCCACAATAACCATGGGCTAATATTTACTGTAGTGACACTGGGCCTCCTACGGGCCGTAGAAACAGTGGGCCTTCTACGGGCCGTAGAAACAGTGGGCCTTCTACGGGCCGTAGAAACAGTGGGCCTTCTACGGGCCGTAGAAACAGTGGGCCTTCTACGGGCCGTAGAAACAATGGGCCTTCTACGGGTCGTATCATCAATGGGCCTTATACGGGCCGTATGATCGATTGGCCAAACATGGGCCAAACAGACCGCATTCTGGCTGTAAACGGGCTAGAGTTGGAATCGTCCGTTCATGGGCCAACCATAACGGGCCATCGTTAATAGGCCGTATTTGATGACGCTATGAAAACGGCCCAACGTATTAACAGACCACAAATGGGCCGACTGTAACCACGGGTTGAATTTGGCCCATAAGCAGAAAATGACAGTAACGGGCCGTAAGTAAACGAATGCTGGAAAATAGCCCAAGAATAAATGGGCTCTGAGAAGGCCGAAAGATAACATGGGTTGGAAACGGCCCAACGGAATAATGGGCCGTTAATGGGTATAAAGTGATACACTGTTCTTTATGGGCCAGTTTCACCACGGGCCGTTAATAGGCCAAGATTTACATAGGGCCTCATATGGGCCGAAATACGTCATGGGCCATACATGGGCCAGAAGTGAAAACGGGCTGGAATCATATTGGATGGCCCAGATGACACTACTGGGCCTAATTTGAATAGGGCGTAACGGGCCTTGGGTTAGCGGGCTGTAAATGGGCTATATGCGAACAGCCGTTAACAGGCTTTCCATGGGCCGTCCAGCCACCTTTTGACCAAGTCAAACGGGCCGGCCTTTTCACAAGAATGGGCCTCTGTTGGGCCGTGCCACGTGTCGACATATCATAGGTGCCTTTTGTCCAATGAGTGGATGACATCTGTCCCAGCGATGAGCCGACATGTGTTTCCTCCAGCCAATGATGATTTTACACGTGGAAAATCCCCATTGGTCGGGGCTGTTAACGGGTTATCGGATCCAAAACCCGACCCAATAGCTTAACGGCGTTCCATTATGGTGGATGCCACGTGTCGGTCACCCTTGATGAAAGCACTACTGTGACGCGCGATTTATCGTCATGGAAGTGGATACTTCCGTGATGATAATTTTGGTAATGTCATGGAACACTTCTACAACAGCATAGGTATGACTATCTTGATTCTGTCATAAATTTGTCATGGATGTACATGCATGACAAAAAATGAGACCTACTGTGACAAACACGTATCATCACGGAAGTGTATTTTTTTTGTAGTGTTGCCATAAGTCTGGCAGGGAGGTACCAAAGTAATCCAGGAGTGGATCACTCGACAGCGGTCAAGAACATCCTGAAGTACCTGAAAAGGACCAAGGATACGTTTCTCGTTTATGGAGGTGACAAAGAGCTCGTCGTAAATGATTACCTCGATGCTAGCTTTGACACTGATCCGGATGACTCTAAGTCACAAACCGGATACGTATTTATTTTGAATGGTGGAGCTGTCAGTTGGTGCAGTTCCAAGCGGATCGTCGTGGCGGGATCTAGATGTGAAGTGGAGTACATAGCTGCTTCGGAAGCAGCAAATGAAGGAGTCTGGATGAAGGAGTTCATATCCGATCTAGGTGTAATACCTAGTGCATCGGGTCCAATGAAAATCTTTTGTGACAATACTGGAGCAATTGCCTTAGCGAAGGAATCTAGATTTCACAAAAGAACCAAACACATCAAGAGACGCTTCAACTCCATCCATGGTCAAGTCAAGGAGGGAGACATAGAGATTTGCAAAATACATACGGATCTGAATGTAGCTGACCCGTTGACTAAGCCTCTTCCACGAGCAAAACATGATCAGCACCAAGACTCCATGAGTGTTAAAATCATTACAATGTAATCTAGATTACTGACTCTAGTGCAAGTGGGAGACTGAAGGAAATATGCCCTAGAGGCAATAATAAAGTTGTTATTTATATTTTCTTATTCATGATAAATGTTTATTATTCATGCTAGAATCATATTGATTGGAAACCTAAATACATGTGTGAATACATAGACAAACAATGTGTCCCTACTGAGCCTCTACTTGACTAGCTCATTGATCAAAGATGGTTAAGGTTTCCTAACCATGGACATGAGTTTTCATTTGATCACGGGATCACATCATTAGGAGAATGATGTGATGGACAAGACCCATCCGTCAGCTTAGCATATTGATTCTTCAATTTTATTGCTATTGCTTTCTTCATGTCAAATACATATTCCTTCGACTATGAGATTATGCAACTCTGATATGTCTCCAACGTATCTATAATTTTTGATTGCTCCATGCTATATTATCTACTGTTTTGGACAATATTGGGCTTTATTATCCACTTTTATATTATTTTTGGGACTAACCTATTAACCGGAGGCCCAGCCCAGAATTGCTGTTTTTTGCCTATTTCAGAGTTTCACAGAAAAAGAATATCAAACGGAGTCCAAACGGAATGAAACCATCGGGAGCGTGATTTTTGGAACGAACATGATCCAGGAGACTTGGACCCTACGTAAGAGAAGCTTCCAGGAGGCCACGAGGTAGGGGGGCGCCCTCCACCCTCGTGGGCCCCACGTTGCTCCACCGACGTACTTCTTCCTCCTATATACACCTACGTACCCCCAAATGATCAGAAACGGAACCAAAAACCTAATTCCACAGCCGCAACCTTCTGTACCCACGAGATCCCATCTTGGGGCCTGTTCCGGAGCTCCGCCGGAGGGGGCATCCATCACGGAGGGCTTCTACATCAACACCATAGCCTCTCCGATGAAGTGTGAGTAGTTTACCTCAGACCTTCGGGTCCATAGTTAGTAGCTAGATGGCTTCTTCTCTCTTTTTGGATCTCAATACAATGTTCTCCCCCTCTCTCGTGGAGATCTATTCGATGTAATCTTCTTTTTTTGCGGTGTGTTTGTTGAGGCCAATGAAATGTGGGTTTATGATCAAGATTATCTATGAACAATATTTGAATCTTCTCTGAATTCTTTTATGTATGATTGGTTATCTTTGCAAGTCTCTTTGAATTATCAGTTTGGTTTGGCCTACTAGATTGATATTTCT
Source organism: Triticum aestivum (assembly GCF_018294505.1). Classification (NCBI taxonomy): domain Eukaryota; kingdom Viridiplantae; phylum Streptophyta; class Magnoliopsida; order Poales; family Poaceae; genus Triticum; species Triticum aestivum. The sequence goes on from NC_057811.1 coordinate 434,180,089, forward strand.
TGCAATAGGAGAAGTGCGTAGCTTTGGGTTCAATCTTGCGGTGTCCTTTCCCAGTGACAGTAGGGGCAGCAAGGCACGTATTGTATTGTTGCCATCGAGGATAACAAGATGGGGTATTTATCATATTGCATGAATTTATTCCTCTACATCATGTCATCTTGCTTAAGGCGTTACTCTGTTTTCATGAACTTAATACTCTAGATGCATGCTGGATAGCGGTCGATGAGTGGAGTAATAGTAGTAGATGCAGGCAGGAGTCGGTCTACTTGTTTCGGACGTGATGCCTATATACATGATCATACCTAGATATTCTCATAACTATGCTCAATTCTGTCAATTGCTCAACAGTAATTCGTTCACCCACCGTAAAATACTTATGCTCTTGAGAGAAGCCACTAGTGAAATCTATGGCCCCCGGGTCTATCTTTATCATATTAATCTTCCAGCACTTTGTTATTGCCTTTGTTTTTACTTTGCTTTTATTTTACTTTGCATCTTTATCATAAAAATACTAAAAATATTATCCTATCATATCTATCAGATCTCACTCTCGTAAGTGATCGTGAAGGGATTGACAACCCCTTATCGCGTTGGTTGCGAGGATTTATTTGTATTGTGCAGCTGCGAGGGACTCGCGCGTAGCCTCCTACTGGATTGATACCTTGGTTCTCAAAAACTGAGGGAAATACTTACGCTACTTTGCTGCATCACCCTTTCCTCTTCAAGGGAAAACCAATGCACTGCTCAAGAGGTAGCAAACTCCTGGACACCGGAGGAATGCCTTGTGTTGGGGATATAACTACTAGTGTAACCCGCCCAGGAGGGGCCGGGTTACGCTATGACGATTTATCATATGAAGCCCAATATCAAGCTTGAAGATGGCGGTTCAGTTAAGGGCCCAAAGCCCGCAGGCGACTTAAGGCCCGTAATGATAAACCGCCATAATGGCATTACTTGTATTGTAAGGCAAGATTAACTAGTCACCCAGCCAGACACTGTTTATGAGTCGGCCGGGACTCTGTAGGCCGCGGGGCGTCAACCCATGTATATAAGGGGACGACCCGCCGGCGGCTTAGGGCAAGTACCATCAGATCGAGAGCCGGGCATAGCGGATTCGCTCCCTGGTCATCGAAACCCTAGTAATTCCACCTCAACTGGATTAGGCTTTTACCTTCACCGCAAGGGGCCGAACCATTATAAACCCTTGTGTCCTTTGTCCTGTTTTAACCCCTTTAAGCTTCCTAGTTGCGATGGCTCCATGACTAAGTCCTTTCACGAGGACATCTGCCGTGACAATTCCACGACAGTTGGCGCCCACCGTGGGGCCAGCGCACGGTGGATTTGAGTTCTTGAAGGGTAGCTTTGAAAGGCTCAAGGGATACGCTGTGGGCCAGATGACCAAGAGTCGTCGCGGCAAGCTCTACATCGACGATGCCGGCTGGGGTCCCGACGCCGGCTCAATTGAGTATGGGTACCGGGTTCCCTTCGGCGGAATCCACGTCTTCATCGGCCGGATTGGCGAGCCAGGCCCTGAGCCGGACATCTGCACCGACATCATCGAGACGGCTCAGCGTGCGAGACCCGCCCGGGCTCAGCCCGCTATGAAGCGTGCCTTCGTGTGTTGCATCCATGGAGGAGAACTTTCTGAAGGATCCGTGGACGGCAGTGAGACGGCCGTCTACTCCGATGGTGAGTCGTCCACTGGTGAGACGGATTCGTTATACCAATTGCAAGATGGCGGGCTTGGGGGCTGTTCCGATGGCAGCAGTATTCCAGACCCCTTTGAGCCGCCGAGCAGAGTAGGGATCTTCATGGCTGGCACTCAACCCGGTCAAAACTCTACGCAGCAATAACTTCCGGGTCAGGAGCAGCCGGGGCAGGAGGCCCTGTGTGCCCACCGGCTCAGGTGCTGATTGATCTCATGGACAAATTGACGACCCTCTTTACCACCACCGTTATTCCGGCGAGTCAAGTTGAGCATGATGCAGAGGTAGCATAGGTACGTGAGGAGATAGCCCGAGCCAAAGAAGCCCTAGCAGCTGAGGACACCAGATTGGCCGCGGAGCGGGCGGCTTTGGATGGGGCTCAACAGATCCAGTCAGAGGCTTTCCAGCTTACGATGAGCCTGAACACATTGTTTGCCTCCGGTTTATGATCATCGAAATCTCTTCTGCACGCCCGGAGCCGACCCTAGTAACCCGCCGGAGGCAAACCAGTTTATAACATCCGGAGCGGGGGCACAGGTTCAGCCCCGGGTGATGGAACCTCCTCACGTGAATACAGCCCCGCCTCGCTGCGTACCAACACCACCGGGTCATTTTTCCAACCCCTTGGAGAAATCGCTGCATCGCCGCGTTTGGCGGCTCTCCCGGTGGATGGCGACTCTCCAACAGCAGTTGAGATGCGAAGGGTCAGAGAACTTCTTCAGACGGCTCTGGCTCAGTAAGAGGCTTATTCCTATAGTTGGGACAGGATTCATTCGACTCCTCGCCCAAGCCGGAGCCCAAGTTACAGCAGACATATGGATTCGGAAGCCTTGTCAAGCAACGCCCAGCGCCATAACCAGCCAGGTGGGCATAATCCGGTACAGGACAGGATACGTCGAGAGGATGAGCGGGCGGCTCAGTAGGCGGCTCACCAGGCGGCTCAGTAGGCGGCTCACCAGGCGGCTCACCAGGCGGCTCACCAAACCGTCCCGGATTATCCAACGACCTCTATTGAGGCAGGTGTGGCCACAAGAACTGGTGGTGTTCCTTGTTTGGTGCCAGCTCTGCGTAATGAGCGTTTGCCCAAGGATTTCAAGGGACCCCGAAAGGTGCCAAATTACACAGCTAATTTACAGCCCGGGGCGTGGATTGAAAGCTATGAGATGGCCATGGAGCTGTTGGAGGTCAGTTATGCGGTGATGGCCAAGTACTTCACCATGATGCTGGACGGAACGGCCCGCACTTGGCTGAAGGGGCTGCCGCCTAAATCCATTGGTTCATGGACGGAGTTAAAAGCCCGGTTTATCCAGAACTTCAAAGACACCTGCAAGTAACCCATGTCAACTGTGGACTTGACTAATTGCAAGCAAGAGGAAGGTGAGTCCACCACTCATTGGGTGCGCCAGGTCAAGGAGATAATACATTCGTCTAACAAGATGGATGTCGGCTCTGCGGTCTTAATGTTGGAGAAAAATTGCTGATTTGAGCCTCTGAAACAGAAGTTGGGGCGGCTCAAGCGTGATTGTAATGATATGGGCCAGCTGATGGTGGCTCTAGTCAAATACGCCGATTCTGATAGTACCAAGGATCCCGCATCTGATGAAGAGAAGACAGGGAAGGGAAAGAAGAACGGCAATGGAAAGGGTCAGCAGCATAACCCGGCGAGTCAAGGAGGCAATAAACGTAAGGCCGACAGTAACCCGGAGTTTGTGGCTAACACCAATTCACAGGGTAACAATCAACGACGCAAGGGGAGGCTACCCCCTCGGTCCGGCGGATCAGGTCCTACTCTTGAGCAACTGCTCAATGAACCCTGTCCGAGACACGGCACTCGGGAAAGGCCAGCCACTCACCGATGGAAAGATTGCGCGATCATGAAGGCTTTCAAAAATTCTAACATGTTCGACAGCAACCATGGGACTGGTGGCGGCTCAAGTGGAGGCGGTTTTCATGGCTCGGGTGGTGGCTCAAGTTCCGGCTTTCAAGGAAATCAAGGTGGTTATAATCAACAGTCTGGTCAGGGAGGTCAGCAGCAGCAGCAATCGGGTTATCAGAGCAATCCAAAGCAGCTGAATAGTGGACAGTATCATGTGTTCACCACTAGCTTGTGCAAACGAGACCAGAAGCTTCATAAAAGGGTTGTGAACGCTGTTGAACCGGCGGTTCCCCGTTATTTAAGGTGGTCAGAGCAGCCTATTGTGTGGAGCAGGGAGGATCACCCTCCCCGGGTTGACAATCCGGGTCAGTTAGCCTTGGTGGTAGCACCTCAGGTTGGTGGATATAAATTCACTAAAGTACTCATGGATGGAGGTAGCAGCATCAACATCCTCTATTATGAGACCTTTCGTCGTATGGGGTTGACTGACAAAAATCTAAAGACATCCAACACTGTTTTCCATGGAGTGGTTTCTGGTAAATCGGCATACCCAATTGGTAAGATTGAGTTGGAGGTAGCCTTCGGAGATGAGCATGATTCTAGGGCTGAGAAATTAACCTTTGAAGTGGTCAAGATCAAGAGCCCATATCACGCTCTGTTTGGACGGCCGGCTTACGCCAAGTTCATGGCGCGGCCGTGTTATGTTTACTTACAGCTCAAGATGTCGGGTCACAAGGGCACTATTACAGTGCATGGGAGTCGGAAGATAGCCCTGGAATGTGAGGAGGGTGACGTTGCTTATGCCGAATCTGTTTGTGCAGCAGAGGAGCTGAAGTTTTATAAGGACAACGTTGACCCGGTGGACATGACGTCTCTGAAAAAGCCAACCACAGAGCATGACCCGGTGATGAAATTTAAGTCGGCCGATGACACCAAGCTTGTTGATTTTGTTCCAGGCGACTCATCTAAGCAATTCAGTATCAGTGCTAATCTGGATCCTAAGTAGGAAAGCGCGCTCATCGAGTTCATCCGTGAGAACCGGGACATCTTTGCATGGAAACCTTCTGACATGCCGGGTGTACCGAGAGAACATGCTGAGCACACTCTTAATATTGATCCAGAGTTTAAGCCGGTCAGGCAGTTTCTTTGGCGGTTTAACGAGGAGAGACGTAAAGCTATCGGTGAGGAGGTGGCCCGGCTCTTGGCGGCCGGGTTTATTGTTGAAGTTTTTCACCCAGAGTGGTTGGCTAATCCGGTGCTTGTACTTAAAAAGAACGGCACCTAGCGGATGTGTGTGGATTACACGGACTTAAATAAGGCTTGTCCGGCTGATCCTTTCGCTCTTCCCCGTATTGATCAAATTATTGATGCTACGGCGGGTTGTGAGCGTTTGTGCTTCTTGGATGCTTACTCTAGTTATCATCAGATCAAAATGGCAGTTAAGGACCAGGAGAAGATGTCCTTCATCACTCCGTTTGGAGCCTTCTGTTATGTATCTATGCCATTTGGCTCAAGAGTGCCCAGGCGACTTATCAGCGATGTGTACAGAACTGTCTCCATGATCAGATTGGGCGCAACGTTCATGCTTATGTGGACGATACTGTGGTGAAATCCAGAGAGAAGGAGACCTTGATAGATGATCTGAAGGAAACCTTTGATAATCTCCGGGTCCACAAAATGATGCTTAACCCGGCCAAATGTGTGTTTGGTGTGCCAGCAGGCAAGCTTTTGGGTTTTCTGGTCTCTAACAGAGGCATTGAAGCCAACCCGGAAAAGATCAAGGCAATCACCTCTTTGGCTAAGCCGGCGTGCGTCAGTGATGTTCAGCGACTGGCGGGTCGTATCGCTGCTTTAAGCCGGTTAGGTGAGAAGGCCATACCGCTGTATCAGATGATGAAGAAAACAGACAATTTTGTCTCGAGTGATGCCACTAACGCTGCCTTTGAAGATTTAAAGAGACAGTTATCTGAGCCGCCGGTCCTTGCGGCTCCCATTGATAAGGAGCCATTAATGTTGTATGTGGCTGCTAACTCACGTGCTATCAGTGTGGCAATTGTGGTGGAGCGCAAGGAGGCTGTCAAGGAACATACGGTTCAACGGCCGGTTTACTACATCAGTGAGCTGCTTATTGAGTCTAAGCAAAGATATCCACATTGGCAGAAGCTCGTTTATGGGGTGTTCATGGTGAGCCGGAAGCTTAAGCAACACTTCCAGGGTCACCCCATCACTGTGGTAAGTTCTGCTCCTTTGGGAGACATCATTCAGAATAGAGAGGCTACAGGACGAGTCGCCAAGTGGGCCATTGAGCTTGGACCTCATGGCTTGAAGTATGAGCCACGCACTGCTATTAAGTCTCAAGCACTAGTGGACTTCATCAACGATTGGACAGAGCTACAGACGCCTGAGGAAAATCCAGACAACACATATTGGACTATTCACTTTGATGGATCCAGGCAATTGCAGGGCTCGGGGGCTGGAGTTGTTTTAGCTTCCCCTCGAGGTGACAAATTTTGTTATGTGCTCCGGTTGATGTTTCCCTGTACCAACAATGCAGCTGAGTATGAGGCCTTGCTCCATGGTCTTCGGATGGCTAGGGAGATGAACTTAAGCCGGGTAAGGTGCTTGGGCGATTCAGATTTGGTGGCTCAACACGTGTCAGGCAAGTGGGATTCTAAGGATCCTCTCATGGCGGCTTATCTTCGTGAAGTTGATGCTATAGCTGGGCACTTCAAGGGTTATCAAGTGGAGCACATTGATCGAAGCAAGAATGAGGCGGCTGATGCTTTAAGCCGGCTGGGATCTCAGCGTAAGCCGGTGCCACCTAACACCTTTTTGGATATTTTGCATAACCCTTCTGTCAGGTTGCCCACAGAGGAAGACTTAGCTGTTCCAGACCTAGAAGCGCAATTGGTGGCGGCTCTTCACGTCATCCCAGATTGGACAGTGCCATATTTGTCTTACATGACCCGAGGCGAGTTGCCTGAGGACGAGACCTTGGCTAGGCAAATCGTCCGGCGGTCTATGTCCATGACAATTGTTCATGGTGAGTTGCATCATCGCAGTGTTACTGGGGTGTTTCAACGTTGTGTGTCGCCTGAGGAAGGTCAAGAAATACTTCGTGAGATCCATGAAGGGGATTGCGGTCATCATGCCGGCTCAAAATCTCTTGTGGATAAAGCTTTCCGTCATGGTTTTTATTGGTTGGCGGCTCATGCTGATGCGGAGGATCAGGTCAGTAAATGTGACGGTTGTCAAAAATTCTCACGACGAGCTCATGTGCCGGCTCAAGAATTAAGGATGATTGCAATCACTTGGCCATTTGCAGTCTGGGGGCTTGACATGGTTGGGCCTTTCAAAAGGTCCAAGGATAAAAAGACACACCTCCTGGTGGCGGTTGATAAATTCACGAAGTGGGTTGAGGCAGAGCCGGTCAGTAAGTGTGATGCAGCCACGGCGGTCCAGTTCATGAAAAAGGTGATCTTTCGTTTTGGTTTTCCACACAGCATCATAACTGACAATGGTACTAATCTGTCCAAAGGTGCTATGGAAGAGTTCTGTCAACGTGAACATATCCGGCTCGATGTTTCATCAGTAGCTCATCCTCAATCCAATGGTCAACCTGAAAGAGCCAATCAAGAGATCTTGAAAGGTATAAAGCCCCGGCTCATGGTCCCTGTACAACGGACGCCGCGTTGTTGGGTGGAGGAGTTGCCTTCTGTGATTTGGAGCATCAATACTACACCTAACAGATCGACGGGTTATACGCCTTTCTTCATGGTTTACGGAGCAGAGGTGGTCCTACCGAGTGACATCCGTCATGACTCGCCCCGAGTGGCGGCTTATGTTGAAGCTAATAATGAACAAGCTCGTCAGGAGGCACTTGATTTGTTGGATGAGAAGCGTGACTTAGCAATAGCCTGCTCGGCGATTTACCAGCAGGACCTGCGTCGTTATCACAGCCGCCGGGTTAAGTCCAGAACCTTTCAAGAGGGTGACTTAGTGCTCCGGCTCATCCAGGATCAGTCCGATATGCACAAGCTATCCCCACCTTGGGAAGGACCTTTGTGGTCAGCAAGAACCTGAATAACGGGTCATATTACCTCATCAATGTTCGAGAGCACAAAGACTCACGTAAGTCGGAGGAGGAGACCCGCCGGCCGTGGAATATCACTCATCTTTGGCCTTACTACACTTAAGCCACCGGCTCTCATGATGTACATATTTTGACGATGTATATATTATGAAAAGTAATAAAGCAGGACCTTTGTCCTTTTCATCCTCAAAAGTTTATATGTCTTCATTCTTATATCTTTAAAATGACCAACAGGGAACTGATCATATTTGAATCCAGCTCTCCCTTTGGGTCGGCTTATGATCGTATTTGAATCTGGCCGTTAAATATCATGACCACTAGGGGGCTTCCTGTTCAAACATAGGTCGTATTCGAACCAAAGAGAACATAGCTGTCGATACCCTTTTGATTGGCACACTGCCAAACCTACTAGGGGGCTTCTTGATTGTATCTGAATCATAGCTCAACCCCTTTTTGGGTCTGACGTGGATCGTATTCGAATCAGCGTCATTAAACAACTCTCAAGGTCATTTGGGAGCTTCTTGTTCAAACATAGGTCGTATTCGAACCAAAGAGAACATAGCTGTCGATACCCTCTTGATCGGCAACGCCAAAGCCACTGCAGGCTATATGATCATATTCGAATCTTAGCTTAACCCCTTTGGAACGGTCTCTGATCGTATTCAAATCAGAAGCCTCTGAAACTTGTTTATAAAGTTCTTTACAATCACAAATTTCTGACTTGTTGATTATATTAGGAAGCATCTAATAAGTGGCTTCTATTTCGCCCGGTTTGGGCCTTGGTCAATAAATTGTCAGCATATGAGGATCATTATACATTTGGAAGTTTTTGGCTTCTAAGGATCGGGTTGTCACCCTTACTGTTCAGGTCACATAAACCGGCAGCGTAAATCAAAGGACCACAGGACAACTAAAGAGCCCTTTTTAAACATAAGGCAAACAGATGAGCAGCACAATATGGAGGAATATAAGATGGCGGTTTAAACAGTGTTGAGCACCAGACACGTGCGCAATGGCACGACAAAACCAAGTATTTTTTTCTACCCTATTACATGACTCCCCGAGTCCAAATGATGAAACATTATTTTTTCAGCAAAGGCGTAAATATGAGCCACGTGATGGATCAATCGCGTTGTTGGCCAGATGCTTCCGGATCATCTCTTTCCGCTCCTCCATCTTGTTCCCTGTCCTGGAATGTTGATGATGACTAGTCAATGCCACTCAAAGCTTCAAATTCAGCTTCATCATCAATTAATCCGGCCGGGTCAACTTCAGGGGCGAAGGTATGCTTACGAATTGGAGGGATCAGGCTCACCACTTCATAATGTGGCGTTGGAATCCTCTGGTTTTCAGCATCATAACCTGGATGATACTTGGTAAGATCTGTGTCATTAGCAATCAGGGTGGCCACAGGGCGTATTTCCTTGACGCAAGTGGTGAAGTCCTCCTGTCCAAAAGGGGTGCCATCCTCTTTTAGGCTGGGATACCCGATGGCGATGTCTGCCGGGTCTAGCTCCGGTAATCATGCTTTGGCCCGGCTTAATGCAGTGACGGCTCCGGCTCTCGCAGAAGATCGCCCTAGTTCTTTGAACCGCTGAGGTAGCACGACAAGCCGCTTCAATACATCCACCAAGAGGGTGGGGACTTCATTTGACAAAGCCACTGCAGCTAAGGCACGCTGTGACCCGGTGTAGAGTTGTTCTACCAGTGTGTAAACCGCTTTCAATTTTACCAAAATGCTTTGATCAAGATTGGAACTCCTGGGGCCTGCATTACAAAGTCAGGTGAGTCGATGAAAATTGATGTACTTGTTAGAAAAGATTCAAATATCTAATTCTTGCAGAGTAACTTACCAAAGATTGCTGAGACCATCTGAGATACATGGCGTTTTAAGCCGGATAACTCGGCGGTCGTTTCTGCAAGAGTCGCCTCAGTTTTCTCAGCCCGGTTGATCAAGGCAATCTTTTCATCAGCCCAGGCTTTCTTCTCTGTTTCAAAGTCCTTTTTCAGTTTCTCTTGTTCAGATACACTGAATTCAAACTTGGAATTGGCTTTTTGGGTTTCAATCTCCTGTGCTTCCAGACGATTCTTCAAGTCAGAAATCTCCGATTCAAATTGACTAATGGTGGCCTGTACAAATGCCGGGTTACAATCAGGATTGTCATAATGCAACATTAAGTCCCAAGCACTTTACAAGTAAAGATACTTGGCACTTGGGGGCTAATGTATGCTGAAGAATTCTATTTGCAGTGGTGGGTTATTACAGTATGTCCCAAGCACTTTGCAAGCAAAGGTACTTGGCACTTGGGGGCAAATGCATATTGCTGTTCAAGTACTTCTTAATTAAAACATGATAAGGACCGGTTCAAACATGTTGTTAAGCCGACCCTTGGGCGCTACAGGATAAGCCAGAGTTCTTGTATATATTATCAAGCTAATTTTAAAGTCTACAGCATATTTTGTTATAAGCAGTAGACTTGGGGGCTGATATGGTAAGAATAAATAAAATACAGGGCAAGAGTTATACCTCAGATTTTCGGTGTATCTGCTTTACCATGTCAATTTCCATGTCACGGCTACTGTGCACTTGCTTCATATAGCCAGAGACGATTTCTCCAACACTCAGATGAGTATAATTAGTGACATCCAGCGTAGCCCTGCGGCGTCCCAGAAGTTCTTCTTTTGCGGAGCACTTGGCTAGCACGGTGGGTCTTCCCGGCTCAACAAAGGCAGTCTTGATGATTTCAATATCCGGGTCATCTGCCTTGGCCGGGCTAGGGATCTCTGGGTTCTCAGAACCATCAATGGCTTGCTCGACAGGCGGGTCAGCAGTAGGCGTAGGAATATCGTGGGCTGGCTCAGGAGGCGGCTCATGAACAGAGGTGTCAGGAGCAGCTGTTCTGAGCTCTGGTTCATTTAAGATCGGTTCTTCGGCCGATTTGTTCTTCTTCGCCCTTTTGCTGGGTTTTGCTTGACCACTGCATAAAATCAAAAGGTCAGAAAAAATACAACAAGTTGAATTAAGCACAGATTAAGCAGGTTATCATTACCCTGGAGCGGTTTTGAAAGCCGGAAAATTGGACTGCATTGATACGTCAGAGGAAGGTGAAGTTCCTTGATAGTTTGAGTCAGAAGAATTGAGCGGTTGATGAGTGAAACCCGCCAAAGGATAAAAAGAATGTAAATCGGAGATGACCTCAGTCCGGCGTTTTCTTATTACATCAGGTAAGCCGGAGGAGAGTTCCGCATCTTTACTGGTCCGGGTCTGCCTCCGGCTCTCATGAATCTGTCGCTTCAAAAGAAATTGAGGATCTTGGTAAGCTAAAGGATGTGAAAATCTTACTTTCCGGGTTACTCTTTGGACTTTCTGTCTTGGCAAAGGCTCGGAGTCAGAGGAAATTATAGTTACCTCTTCAATCGCTGCATGACTCGCTCCTGTATCCTCCTGATGATAATCGGTGTCAATAAGATGGTTAAAAAAGGAGCCTAAAGAGTCAAGAGCTACCTCTGACTCGGAGGTATCTTCCAAATGAAGCATATCTGAGGCGCTAGGCTTGTTCCCCTTCTTCTGGGCAGCGGCTTTCTTAGTTTTTCTGGCTTTCTTTGTAGCTTCATGGTCATACTTGACCTTCCAAAATTCATCATCAGCCTGTGAATTACAACAAAGGTTTTTTGAGTAAAGACAAAATTGTCAAGGTTGAAGGTAAAAATGCTCAAGTCGATGGCTTACCGCTGGAGCCGGGTTAGCTTTGCAGAAAGGACTTAAACCTACTTTCCCACAATCTGCCAGGCTTTCATTCAGAAGAGACTTGGTCATATCATCAACAACGTCTTCAGGTAAGTCGTCAGGGCTGTGCCACAGAGGATCATTCTTTTGGCCTATGTAATCACACATCAAGCCGGGGCGGCGGCTCAAAGGAATAACCCGCTAGGCAAGCCAAACCCGGCCAGATCGATGCCGTTTAAGCCATTCCCCAGAAGAGCCTTGACCTTACTCATGGTAGGGGCAAGTGTTTGACGTTCAGCCGGAGACAGTTTATCTTGCAAAGGGTGAGTGGACTCGAGGCGCAGGGCGCGAAAGCCGGGCAGAGGGTTCTCATTAGCCGGAGAAGTATCTTGGCAATAGAACCACATCTGGTTCCAATGTTTAGGGTGACTCGGTGGTTTGTCATATGGAAAGAGACAGTCTCTCCGTCGTTGGATTGAGATTCCGCCAAGTTCCAAGCTGGGCCCATTGGCATGTTCATTTTGACGATTCAGATAAAATAACTCTCTAAAGAGTAGCAAGCTGGGTTCTTCTCCAAGGTACACCTCACAGAACACTTGAAAATTGCAAATATTTAACACGGAATTGGGTCCGATGTCTTGAGGTCGCAGGTCAAAAAAGTGCAAGACGTCTCTGAAAAACTTTGAGCCGGGTGGAGAAAAGCCCCGGTTCATGTGATCAGTAAAGACGATAACTTCCCCTTCCTTGGGTTGAGGTTTTTCTTCTGTCGGATCAGGAGCATGATAGGACATGACTTCCTTCTTCGGCAGATAACCAGTCTTCACAAACTCATTAAAGGTGTTATCTGTGACGATGGATCTAACCCAGTTGCATGTAACGGGTGCTTTGGGAGCCTTGGGCGGCATTATGGAGATGGAAGCCTATGACAAAATAAAATTTTCCATCTCAAATTTAAGCCTGAGAAAAATATTTCAATTCATATTCAAGATGGCGGCTTACGAAGGGGCCTAATGACATATGGCTAATTATATCAGATCATTCAAGCCGCCATGGGCATCATAAGCAGTTAAGTTATTTCAACCACCATGAGTGGTCGGAATTATTGATTGAGCATTGCCTTTTTTAAGCCGGCGATAAGAGTCGCCATGGCTAAGTGGATCTAACAGATACAATTTTTGCCTAAGTGTCGCACAAACAAGTTTCGCAGGTTGCAGCTGTTATTTTGGATCAAACAGTCATTCAGAAAAGAAAATATTCTGGAACCTAAAAACTGGTACAGATGAGTTTGTGAGTTCTAATGAGGCCTCTGTACAAAGAACAGGGATCTACTAGTGTCAAAAATGGACATAAACGATTACCGCAGGAGTATATGTTGCCTTTTAAATCAGAAGAGGCCGCGGTGGCGGAACTCTAAAGAAATTATGATGAACAGCAAAAAATGCAGAGGAACTTGCAAACCCTAAATGCGGATCTGGGGTGCGGGACGGCAAGAACTTACAGCTGCAGATCTACTGCGGAGGGTCGCCGCCGTTCTCTGATCGATTCAGGTTGATGCAGTGGCCAAGATCGACGAAGACGAGGTGCTCTGCGGCGGCGGAGCTCGAGTGGTAGTGGAGTAGCGAGAGGAAGAAGACGACGAAGGGGGGAGAATGAAGAAAGACCGAAGGTCATGCCTATTTATAAAGGAGGACTGATAAAGCGGGCGCGAAAAACGAGGAGGCCAAACATGGTTATCCAGCTACTCAGATGCCTCGATTTTCGGGGTGGTCATTAAGATAAGGATCCGTTGGGATATGACGGAATAAACTATGAATTTAATAGAAGATGACGTCATGGTGGGTTATCATGAATCCAGAAGATGACGTCATGGCGGGTTATAACTTTTGCACAGACAGAAGACAGAAGGCTTTTTCTTAAGGTATTGAAGATTGGCATGAACCGGTTCAAATCAATCTGGGCCTAATGTTGGGGATATAACTACTAGTGTAACCCACCCAGGAGGGGCCGGGTTACGCTATGGCGATTTATCATATGAAGCCCAATATCAAGCTTGAAGATGGCGGTTCAGTTAAGGGCCCAAAGCCCGCAGGCGACTTAAGGCCCATAGTGATAAACCACCATAATGGCATGACTTGTATCGTAAGGCAAGATTAACTAGTCACCGAGCCGGACACTGTTTATGAGCCGGCCGGGACTCTGTAGGCCACGGGGCGTCAACACGTGTATATAAGGGGACGACCCGCCGGCGGCTTAGGGCAAGTACCATCAGATCGAGAGCCGGGCATAGCGGATTCGCTCCCTGGTCATCGAAACCCTAGTAATTCCACCTCAACTGGATTAGGCTTTTACCTTCACCGCAAGGGGCCGAACCAGTATAAACCCTCGTGTCCTTTGTCCCGTTTTAACCCCTTTAAGCTTCCTAGTTGCGATGGCTCCACGACTAAGTCCTTTCACGAGGACATCTGCCGTGACAATTCCACGACACCTTGTGTGCTATCAAAGGTCACAACATAACTGGGTGATTATAAAGATGCTCTACAGGTATCTCCGAAGCAGTTTGTTGAGTTGGCATAGATCGAGATTAGGATTTTTCACTCCGAGTATTGAAGAGGTATCTCTAGGCCCTCTCGGCAATACACATCATAAGAAGCCTTGCAAGAAAAGTGACCAATGAGTTAGTTATAGGATGATGTATTATAGAACAAGTAAAGAGACTTGCCGGTAACAAGATTGAACTAGGTATGAAGATACCTATGATCGAATCTCGGGCAAGTAACATACCGATAGACAAAGGGAATAGCGTATGTTGTCATAACGGTTTGACCGGTAAAGATCTTTGTAGAATATGTAGGAGACAATATGAGCATCCAGGTTCCACTATTGGTTATTGACCGGAGAGGTGTCTCCGTCATGTCTACATAGTTCTCGAACCCATAGGGTCCGCATGCTTAACGTTCGATGACGATTTAGTATTATATGAGTTATGTGATTTGGTGACCGAATGTTGTTCGGAGTCCCGGATGAGATCACAGACACGACGAGGAGTCTCGTAATATTCAAGAGGTAAAGATTTATATATAGGACGATAGTATTCAGACACCGGAAGTGTTCCAGAGTGTATCGGATATTTATCGGAGTACCGGAGGGGTTACCGAAACCCCCCGGGGGAATATATGGGCCATATGGGCCATGAGAGGGTAGCACACCAGCCCACAGGGGGTGACGCGCCCCCCTATGGAAGGAGGCCGAGTGGGAGAAGGGAAAGACGGGGTTCGCCCCCCCTTCCTTCTCTCTTTCCCCTTCCATTTTCCCCTCTTGCAATTATGGAAGGGGGAGACCGAATTGGGGAAGACCCCAAGTAGGATTCAGCCTATTTGGGGCGCCCCTGGCTGCCTCTCCTCCCCTCCCACCTATATATATGTGGGGAGGGGGCGCCTAGAGGAGACAACATCAATTGTTAGCCGTGTGTGGCGCCCGCCTCCACAGTTTACACCCCGGTCATATTCTCGCGGTGCTTAGGCGAAGCCCTGCGCGGATCACTTCACCATCACCGTCACCATGCCATCGTGCTGATGGAACTCATCTACTTCCTCGACATCTTGCTGGATCAAGAGGACGAGGGACGTCATTGAGCTGAATGTGTGCAGAACTCGGAGGTGTCGTACGTTCGGTACTTGATCGGTCGGAGCTAGACGAAGTTCTACTACATCAACCGCGTTGTCAAACGCTTCCGCTTTTAGTCTACGAGGGTACGTAGACATACTCTCCCCCTCGTTGCTATGAATCTCCATGGATAGATCATTGTGTGTGCGTAGAAATTTTTTTGTTTACCATGCAAAGTTTACCAACACGAGGCCGACGCCACGTTCGACATGTGCCCTTAAGGTGAAGATCATGTCCCGCTTTTCGAGGGATATGGTTAACGATTTCGATTTCCCTCCCCGTTCATAACATTGCGGGGATATCGGGAAGTGGAGGAGCCAACGGCGTGGAAAAAGGAATCCCTGGCCTGCCATCAGTCTATAAAGGGGGGCTGCTACAGTCTGTATCCCACGCCCTCTTCCACCATCCGCTCACGTAGACCTTCAGAACTCCAGCGCCCTTTCTCTCTACTTCCACAGCGAATCCCACTTCACCTCCTTCGACCATGGCCGGATCTGGCACTAATGGGGAGTGGGAGGCCACCTCAATCCACGACGGGGACATTCCGAAGCTGTAGGAGGCCGGCTACTTGCCGGGCAATGTCGCTCATCGGGCCCTCGAAGAGGGCCAGATCATCCCCACGCCCGAGCCGGGCGAGAGGGTCATGTTTCTTCCGCATTTCATTAGGGGGCTTGGATTTCTCCTGCATTCCTTTGTGCGGGGGCTGATGATCTTCTACGGGCTGGATTTTCACGATCTAGCCCCACACTCCCTCCTCCACATTTCGACCTTCATCGTCGTCTGTGAAGAGCTCCTCCGAGTCCAGCCGCACTTCGGTTTATGGCTGAAGGTGTTCAACGTCAAGCCCAAGGTGGTTGGCGGCCAGCATGCGGACTGCGGAGGGGCCATGATTAGTAAACTGACGTGGGTCCAGTGGCCGGACGACCACTTCGTCGACCCCGTCCGGATATGGCAAAAGGAGTGGTTTTACATCACCGAGCCGAGGGAGGCTGCCTGGGGAGCAGCCCCCGCATTCAGGTCCGGACCCCCTACCTGGTTGGCCTCCTAGACCACCAAGGCCCCGGACTGGGGTGTGTCACCCACACGAAGGCATTGCAAAAGCGCGTCGACAGCATCATAGAGACCGGTGCAAAGCTGGTTGATGTGGTCCAAATCATGCTCCACCGTCGGCTCCTCCCTTGCCAAGTGAGGGCCAAGCCTATGTGGGAGCACGAGCCCAAAGATCCGGCCACCGTGCGACACCTCTATGGCATGACGCCTGACAAAATATGGGGCCAACTATTCCAGCCTCAGAAGGCGTGGCCGGTCGAGGGGAAGGACATCGGCCTTGACTTCGCGAACCCCCCAAAGGGCATGAGTAGGCATCTATTCCGAGGAGTGTTCGAGTATTCATACCGCGTTTGATTCGACCTGACTTTCTATGCGGATTTTGTAGGGCTCGCTTGCCAAGGCTGAGAATATCAGCGGCCCGGCGCCTCTGCCGGATGAGCCCCGGTCAGAGCGGATAGAAAAGCTGTTGGTCGTAGTGCCCTAGAAGGCGCCCGCCAAAAAGGCAAAAAGAAAGAAGAACCGGAGGCCAGGGAGGACCTCCGCCGCAGGGCTCGTCTGGACATCCGGTCTGGAGACGCTACGGCCTCATCCGTACAGGATGGGGCGAGGATGAGAACGAGGGGGAAAGCGCCTCCTCGCACTCGA
The DNA here is from genome assembly GCF_018294505.1 of Triticum aestivum. Taxonomy (NCBI): domain Eukaryota; kingdom Viridiplantae; phylum Streptophyta; class Magnoliopsida; order Poales; family Poaceae; genus Triticum; species Triticum aestivum. The sequence goes on from NC_057811.1 coordinate 434,196,849, forward strand.
AGAAGAGGGCGGCGTCCAGCGACGTCGAGGAGGTTCAACCTCCTCAAGCCCGGATGAGACGGTACCGTCCCAAGATGGTTCTTCCCGACAGTTTGGAGTCCGACAAGGAGTCTAAAGCATCAGAGAAGGTTCCGGAGAAGGATCCAAGAGTCAGGCCCCCAGCGGCCAGGTACGCACCGCGACGTTTTCAATTGCTTTATGCTTTCAGCAGTCCCTCATAGAACGTAGATTGATTGTTTTTCTAATGGCGTAGCCCTCCGCATGGCCATCCCGCCGAGGAGACCTCTTCGGGGACGTCTCTGCCTGCCGAACTGGCGGACAATGGCACACGCTCGGCACCCCCTCCAATCCTCGAAGAAGTTGGGGAGGTGGTGTCATGAAGACCCCTCCTCCCCCGAACACGAGGGAGGAGGTCAATTCTAAGATGGCCGAGGCCGACGCCTCAATCCTTAAGAACCAGGGGGTGATTCCCCCTGGTAAACACGGGGAGGGAGTCTGGACCATCCGGACCTCCTCAGCCGCTTGCTCCCGAGCCCCCAAGGCCCTCGACGGCACAGGCTCCCCCTTTCGGTAGCGAAGGGGTCGGGGAGCCAATGCCAGCGCCGAACACCTCCACACAGGCGGCGGCTGGCTAGCCCAATGCGCTGGAGGAGTTGGTGAACAACTCCGTCATTGTTGATGGGCACCGTACTCCTATGAGTGCAGTCATGCAAAGTGTTTGGTCCGTCCAGTCCAGACTGAACGATGTTGTCCAAGGCCTTCTAACAGGCTTTAAGGTAAGTCAAGTAATGTTCTTTCCTCATAATGCGGTTGTAATTTATAGTTCGGGTAGGCTGTATACATGACAGCCCCTTAGACTCTAAAAGGGCTTCGAAGAAAACTACAGAGGATCAAATTTGATAGGCCGAGTAATGATATCAACATTTCTTCTGCTAATGCAGCCATCTTAAGTGGCCGCGCCTACTAATGTCGCGGCACTAGAGGAGATGGATCGGAAGCTCGAGCTTTTCGATAAAGAGCCCGACCTTGTCAACAAATGGCTTGACGAGGCGCAAGGTAAGCCCTGTGAGAGGATGTGTACTTGCTTGAAGCCGAATACTGACGCTCCGGACTATATGCTAATCCCTTATCTTGATGATCCTGTAGCTGCTGCCGTCGAGGTAGAGGGCTTGAAGGAGGCCCTGAAGAAAGCCAAGGCCGAGGCGGCCGCGAAGAAGACGGCTGCTGAATAGGCGGTGGCCGAGCTTGAGAAGGCTTAGGGAGTCCTGGACTAAGGGGTCCTCGGGCGTCCGGCCTGTTATCCATGGGCCGGACTGATGGGCTCTGAAGACATGAAGGCCGAAGACTGTACCCGTGTCTGGATTGGACTCTCCTTAGCGCAGAAGGCAAGCTTGGCGACCAACTATGAAGATTCCTTCTTATGTAATCGACTCTATGTAACCCTAGATCCCCGGTGTCTATATAAACCGGATGGTGTAGTCCGGAAGGGATATACTCATTACCATAGTCATACCGGCTAGACTTCTAGGGTATAGACATTATGATCTCGTGGTAGATCAACTCTTGTAATACTCATATTCATCAATATCAATCAAGCAGGAAGTAGGGTATTACCTCCATAGAGAGGGCCCGAACCTGGGTAAACATCGTGTCCCCCGTCTCCTGTAACCATCGACTTTAGACACACAGTTCGGGACCCCCTACCCGAGATCCACTGGTTTTGACACCGACATTGGTGCTTTCATTGAGTGTTCCACTGTGCCGTCGACGAAAGGTTCGATGGCCCCTTCAATCGTCGATAGTTACGTTGTCCAAGGAGAAACCTTCGTCCTCGGACAGATCTTCGTATTCGACGGCTTCATACTGCGGGCCAACTCGCTTGGCTATCTGGAACAGATCGACAGCTACGCCCCTGGCCACCAGGTCAGATTTGGAAGCTTGAACTACGTCGCGGATATCCGTGGAGACCTGATCTTCATCGGATTTGAGACCACGTCGATCAGTCCCCTTCGCTCCGATGAACAGGACCCAAATTAGTCATCGGACCATGTTCAAGACATGGTTCCTGTAACTGCTACGGCCTTAGATCTGGAGCAGATTGCGCCAACCGAAGCCATAGAATCCGCAACGTTGGAGCCGCGCACAGACTTAGCACCTTGCAATATATGTGTCAACGGAATTCCGGACTCATTTCCGGCTATAAGTTCCGAACCACGCATGCCTGCGGGCGCAGAGCTGGATCGGTTATCGATCTTCGAGTTCAGCACCGCAGGTATCTTCCAACACTCGCCCTTGGGCGATGTCCTAAAATCATTAAAGAACATGTCCTTGGCCGGGGACTCATAGCTGAACTATGTCCGGTTCGAACTAAAGGCTGATGATGGAGAATTTCGCTTCCCACCCGCCACCCACTTCATAACCACCGTCGAGGACTTAACCGACGTGCTTGATTATGGCTCCGAAGACATCGATGGTATGGACGATGCAGCCGACAAGGAGCAAGGCCAAGACCCGCCATTCACTGGACATTGGACGGCCACCTCTTCGTACAACGTGTACATGGTTGATACCCCTAAAAAAGCTAGCGACAATGACAAAGAACATCCAGTTGCGAAACCTTCTGAGACACAGTCCAAGCGTCGGCGCCCTAAACGCCGTTCTAAGTCACGTCGCTCAAAAGATAGCAATACTGGCACCGGATAAAATAGTACTTCGGACAACGCCGAAAACGAAGAAGACCCTGTTGGAGCAACATCCGAACAGGAGGAACAAGACAACGTGCAAGTTAGCCCTGATAAACAGGCCATGCCCAATGAGCCGGATGACGATTGTTACCGTCCACTCCCCAAGGATGAGGAGAGCCTCGGCAACGAGGATTTCATCATGCCTGAGGCACCGCTCGAGCAGGAGCGCTTCAAGCGCCAGCTAATAGCCACTGCAAGAAGCCTGAAGAAGAAGCACCAGCAGCAGCTTCAAGCTGATCAAGACCTACTCATTGACAGATGGACTGATGTCCTGGCAGCCGAAGAATACAGCCTCAAGCGTCCATCCAAGAGTTACTCGAAGCGTAGACTTCTACCTCAGTTCGATGAGGAGGCACCGGAGCCCATACTTCCCCCGCGTAATGCGGACCGACCACCCCGCGGGCGGGACAAAACGGCAACTCATGCCGAACAGCAGCCCGCCCCACCGCCTCGTAAAAACAGAGACAAAACAGGTCAGGACTATACATACGACCTTCGGCAGGACCTGGACAGTAGAGCAGGATACACCACATCAATCTACGGATCGCGAGGACGCCTTTCGACTCGCGACGATGGCTACCTATTCGTACGTGACAAACCTAGTCACGCCCGGGCCGATAACCGCAGGCGGATCTCATCGGAGGTGCGCCGCGACGCGGCCCGATATAGAGGCGCCGCACACCCTCTCTGCTTCACAGATGAAGTACTGGATCATGAATTCCCCGAGGGGTTCAAATCTGTCAATATTGAATCATACGACGGAACAGCCGATCCCGCAGTATGGATCGAAGATTTTATTCTCCACATCCATATGGCCCGAGGAGACGATCTCCACGCCATCAAATACCTCCCACTAAAACTAAAAGGGCCAGCTAGACACTGGTTAAATAGCCTGCCTGAAAATTCCATCGGCAGCTGGGAGGACTTGGAAGAAGCTTTTCTTGACAACTTCCAAGGCACTTATGTCCGGCCACCAGACGCCGATGACTTAAGTCATATAGGTCAACAACCTAGAGAATCTGCCAGAAAATTCTGGACTAGGTTCCTAACCACAAAGAACCAAATAGTTGACTGTCCGGATGCCGAAGCCCTAGCGGCCTTTAAACATAGCGTCCATGACGATTGGCTCGCCCGCCACCACGGTCAAGAAAAGCTGAAGTCTATGGCAGCCCTCACGGCACTCATGACCCGCTTTTGCACGGGTGAGGATAGTTGGCTGGCTCGTAGTAAAAATACAGCCAACGAGGCAGGCCCCTCCGAGGCCAAAAACAGCACCGGCAAGCTCCGGCGCAACACACACAAACGCCGAAGTAATGACGATAACACCAATAGCATAGCAGTTCACGCCGGATTCGGTGGCTCCAAGTCCAGCCAGCGGAAGAAGCCTTATAAAAGGAACAACAAAGGACCATCCAGCTTGGACCGCATACTCGATCTTCCGTGCCAGATACATGGCACCCCAGACAAACAAGCCAATCATACCAACAGAGATTGTCGGGTTTTCAAGCAAGCCAGCAAGTCAAATGTCGAGAGCAAGGAAATGGGATCGCAAAGCGAGGACGACGACGAAGAGCCCCGGCAGCTGAACACTAGAGGACAGAAAAAGTTTCCCCCTCAAGTCAAAGCGGTGAATATTATATATTCTACACACATCCCCAAAAGGGAGCGCAAGCGGGCACTCAGGGATGTCTATGAGGTAGAGCCAGTCGTCCCAAAATTCAATCCATGGTCGTCATTCCCGATCACCTTTGATCATCGAGATCATCCAACTAGTATCCTTCATGGCAGTTCGGCCGCACTGGTCCTTGACCCAATCATCGACGGATTTCACCTTACATGAGTCCTAATGGACGGGGGTAGCAGCCTCAACCTGCTCTATCAGGATACAGTGTGCAAAATGGGCATTAACCCATCACGGATCAAGCCCACAAGGACTACCTTTAAAGGAGTCATCCCAGGCGTTGAGGCACGCTGTACGGGCTCAACCACGCTTGAGGTTGTCTTCGGATCCCCGAACAACTTCCAAAGCGTGGAGCTACTCTTCAACATTGTCCCCTTTTGCAGCGGCTACCATGCACTGCTTGGACGAACCGCGTTTGCCCGATTCAATGCGGTACCTCATTACGCTTATCTCAAGCTCAAGATGCCCGGACCTCGTGGCGTCATAACAGTCAATGGAAATATAGAACGCTCCCTCCATACCGAGGAGCATACCGCGACCTTAGCAGCAGAACCTGAATTCGGCGGCTGAACTCCCGGACAACATTAAGAGAGTCTGGACCGTTCTGCGGCGAGACAGCCCGGCTCGTCAAGAGCTTAACTAGCAATTATGCCTCCGTCTAAGTCCCGATCGAATGTCGGCATTTGCACCGCGTGTACATAACTACGCACTCAAAATCCCTTGGGCATCAATGGAGGCATAGCCAGCTCGCGATCCACAGTACGGCTCGACCAACCCTGGATCCGCACAATCTCACTTTTCCTTTTTTCCATTTTGGGGTTTTCTCTTTTCGAGGTTTCTTCCGACAACCCGTTCGTCGGAATTCCAAGGAGGCAAGGAGCTTTGGCGTACAAGGAAATCCCCAGGTGGTCTCTGCTAACGATCGCTATACCTGTTTTACATACCCGCACGCAGCTCGCTCTTGGTCGTGGCATGTTAAATAGCCTTTCTTGCGTACTACATTACTTGTACAAGTACGCCTTGACATATTAATCACATTACAATAAAGGGTAGTGTCAGCTTATTACTTGATCTCCCGTTCTTTTTCCTTACCTTTGTATTCATTACTCATTGCACACGTACACTCTGGTACGTCTGACTGCGCCAGGGGTTTCATCACGCCCCGCATTATGGCAAGAAAAGTCTGAACACTTTTACAGTACAGTTTGGCACCCCGAACTTATAGCATTATATGCATCGGCTCCGAATCATGTCTTTGGTCAATAGTTGGGTTGCCCGGATCCTGTGCTTACTACCTTACGTTCCGCTATATCGGCTAGGGTAGTAAAGGGAACTACTGCGATTGTGTCCCGGTTCTTCCGGACGAGCACCTCAGTAGAGAAAGCCGAAAACTGACTGTCATGATGCGGCGAGAGCTGGTCAGCTGTTCGAGAGGTCTCAAATCCCTAGAGATTTCTTGCACTTTATGCGAGGAATCGGTTTTTCTCCGATTAGGCGTGTATAGCGCCCCTAGTTCGGCCTTCCGAACACCAGGGGCTTCGCCGAAATTTTCACTGTCAAACTCCTATGGCTAAGTGAGCGTAATAAAGGCCGTATAGTTGGATTGCCTTGTTCGTTGCGCTAAACACCTCCTTTAAGGACCAGAATGTGGAGTAAAGAGTGTTTAGATTTATCCCGAACACCCCCGTACTATCTACATGGGGGCAGAAGCCGACGACTGGTCAACCCCCGGATTCTAATTAACGGCCGCACAGCAGGTAAAAATTTCATTACAAGCATCATATTACATACCGATCTTGTTTCATATTACAGGACAACCTGAATGTTTTCACGGGAATATCACGTCCTTCGCACATAGCTCCGCCACAAGGCGGGATCCCTCCAGGACTCCGTCAAAATACAGCTTGGGTCGATGATGCTCCTTGCCCTCCGGCGGCCCCTCGGTCATCAGCTTCTTGGCATCCAGCTTCGCCCAATGCATCTTGACGCGGACAAATGCCATTCGTGCACCTTCAATATAGACCGATCGCTTCACGGCTTCGAGCCGTGGGCAGGCACTCACAAGCCGCTTCACAAGTCCGAAGTAGCTGCTTGGTATTGGCTCAGCAGGCCACAGCCAGACTATTAGGTCCTTCTTGGCTAGCTCGGCCAATCGGTGCAGCTCGACCAGCTGTTTTAGCTGGTCGCTAAAGGGCACCGGATGTTCTGGTCCAAGATATGGAGACCAGAATAACTTCTCCGTAGACATCCCCTCTTCGGCTCGATAAAACTCGGCAGCATCTGATATGCTGCACGGTAGATTCGTAAATGCCCCTGGAAAACACAAATTCGGGTAAGTACAAGGAATGTTTCCTTCGCATACTTTCTTTGCATAGAGAAAGACTTACCCGTTGCAATCTTCTTGGCCGCCAGAATCTCCTGGAGGGCACTCTGGGCTTCGGCTCGGGCATCCTGTGCACTCTAGCGGGCCTTCGCAAGTTCGGACTCTTGCGTCCTAAAATCGCGCTCCAAAGACTCGAGCTTCTCGACGGTGTCCTGGAGCTCTTGCTGGGCCTTGTTAACCAGGGCCTCGTGCTTCTCGCGCACGGCGCGTTCCTTGGCCGCTTTGTCCTCGGCCTCGGCTAACGCCTTCTTGAGGGCTGCCACCTTGGTCGCGGCCGCTAATAAAGTTCACGACACTTTAGTCCGCACGGACCACTCATCCTTATTAAATGAACACGCAGGTTACTGCATACCTTGGCTATCCTCCAGCTGCTTCTTTATGAGGCCAAGCTCTTCCTCGGCCCGCTTTAGTTTCTGCTTCAGTCCGGATACCTCCACAGTATGAGCGGTAGCAGCGCGCAGTGATGCCTGCTTATTCACATAGACACCTTATGTTAGACTCCTGCAAAAATTATTTTTGATCCTTTGTTCGGCTCTTTCTTTCCGAACACCGAACAGAGCATCAGGGGCTACTGTCTACACTGTAATATTCTTCCTACAATTACATTACTCACCTCAAAGCCTGTTAGAAGGCTACCGCAGGCTTCGGTCAGTCCGCTTTTGGCGAACTGAACCTTTTCAATCACCGTACCCATAAGGGTACGGTTTTCATCCACAATGGAAGTGCCTCGCAGCACTTCCAGCAGATTATCCGGTGCCTCTGGTTGGACAGAGGTCACCAGCGGAACAGGCACACCTCCTCCTTTCGGGGAAGACTGTGCGCTAGACTCTGGAGCCGTGAAGGTCTCCAGAATAGTATCCGGCTTAGGGCCAAATGGAGCCCGGCCCCCATCACTAGTCCCCATGGAGGCTTTTCCCTCCAAGTGTCCCGCGGCCGAGGAGTCATCTTGGGGTGCCACCCTGACGATCTCCGGAACCTCCCCCTGGTCTGGGAAGGTCCTTTGGGACACCACCTCGTCATCACCTTGGGGCGAGACAGAATGAGCAGGCGGCGGAGACATGCTAGCCATCTCCTTAGAGTCTAGTGAACCCCCTGTCGAGTATCGCGGGGAGCCGTCGTGGGCCGGACTGGAATAACACAATTTACACATATCAATACTAAACACCAGAAAGGCCCGAGGCCTGAGGTTTGGGCACGCATAAGGATTCTGGTACTTACGATGCAGCCCGAGGCTTGGTCCGGGGAGGTTGCTCCGGGCTACTATCAATATCCCACGCGGAGTTATCCGCGCGGGAGCCCCTCCCCTTCTTGGGTGCCTTCGCCTCCAGATTCGTGGAGGCCGCTCTCTTCTTCCTCCCCACCTCGGGTGGGGAGTCTTCTGCTTCCTCCTCCTCGTCATCGTCTTCGGCGGACGAAGAGTGAGTCTCGTCTTCGGACATCAGGTCCGAAGCCCCTTTTCGGCGGGTGCCCCTCCGGGCCCCTTTGGCCGCTTTCTTGGCCGTCTTCTCCGGCACCTCATAAGGTGCTGGAAATAGCATTTTCGTCAGTAATGGGAATTCTTGGTCTTCGGGCAGAGGAGCCGGACAGTTAATCCCCCCTGCTACCTCGATCCAGGCCTGAAAACATGGATAGGAAGGCTTAGGCTTTTTCCTCAAAATATGTTGGTAAACGGTATACCTTGAAAACATGAAAGAACTTATCGAATTAGCCTGGCATTTTAAGCTGAGCCCGCGATCCTCGGTCGTGGGCGGTGGCGTCTCACCGGCCTTAAAGAGCACTTTCCAGATGTCTTCGTCCGTCCTGCCAAAGAGCTCTAGTAGCGTCTGGTGCGTGGCCGGATCATACTCCCAATGATAGAAAGTCCGGTGTTGGCATGGAAGGACCCGACGACTGAGCATGACCTGGATCACGTTGAAAAGCTTGATTTTCCTATCTATCATGTTCTGGACGCACGTCTGGTGCCCAGTCAGCTTGTTCGAGGGACCCCAGGTTAGGCCCCTCTCTTGCCAGGAAGTGAGCCGCATCGGGATTCCGGATCGGAATTCAGGGGCCGCCGCCCAGTCAGTGTCGCGCGGCTCGGTGATGTAGAACCACCCCGACTGCCACCCCTTCACCGTCTCCGCGAAGGAGCCTTCGGGCCAGGTAACATTGGGCATCTTGCCCACCATGGCGCCTCCGCACTCTGCTTGTTGGCCGCTCACCACCTTCGGCTTCACATTGAATGTCTTCGGCCATAGGCCGAAATGAGGTGGGATGCGGAGAAAGGCCTCGCACACGACAATGAATGCCGTGATATTGAGAATAAAGTTGGGGGCTAGGTCATGGAAGTCTAGACCGTAGTAAAACATCAGTCCGCGGACAAATGGGTGGAGAGGGAATCCCAGCCCGCGGACAAAATGTGTGAGAAACACAACCCTCTCATGGGGCTCTGGAGTGGGGACGATCTGTCCTTTGACCGGAAGTCGGTGAGCAATCTCCTTGGCCAGGTATCCGGCCTCCCGGAGCTCCTTGATGTCCTTCTTCTTAACGGAGGAGGCCGTCCACTTGCCTCCAGCTCCAGATCCGGACATGTTTGGAGTGCTTTCTCGAACGAGGAAAAGCTAAAGCTTGGGCGCTGGAGCTCAAGGACGGAAGGGCTGAGGGAGAGAAAGGGCGTGCGTGAAAAAAGGGAATCCTTATCCCCTTATAAAGGCCGCGAATATCAAGCGCCTCCCCACTCGCCCTAAAAGCTCGCCTATTCCCAAGGCCTGTGTAAACGGCACGGTTGGGTTACCCATGCCCGCATTGATGAGAATCCCATGATAAGGGGACACGATCTCTGCTTTGACAAGACGTGCCAATGGCAACCGCGTCGGGACGTGGAGAGTCGGGCACAAAATGGTCCGGAATGATGACCGGTCGGACGTAATGTCATGCTACAAGAATTTGTCAGCGGATTGTACTCGTGTAAAATTATATTCTCTTTGTGGTTGTGTATGGTGTGTGTGACAGGTCCGGATACTATCATCGCGTCCGAAGACTATCTTGGGGTTCGGAAAAAAGGGAACCCGCCTTGCAATGCCGAAGACAATCTGCGCGCCGGACTCCTCGTCATTGAAGCCAGGTTCAGGGGCTACTGAGGGAGTCCTGGACTAAGGGGTCCTTGGGCATCCGGCCTGTTATCCAAGGGCCGGACTGATGGGCTGTGAAGACATGAGGGCCGAAGACTGTACCCGTGCCTGGATTGGACTCTCCTTGGCATGGAAGGCAGGCTTGGCGACCGACTATGAAGATTCCTTCTTATGTAACTGACTCTATGTAACCCTAGATCCCCCCGGTGTCTATATAAACCGGAGGGCGTAGTCCGGAAGGGATATACTCATTACCATAGTCATACCGGCTAGACTTCTAAGGTTTAGCCATTACGATCTCGTGGTAGATCAACTCTTGTAATACTCATATTCATCCGATGTCGGAGCTGGCCGTGAAGGACCTCTGTGTCAGCCTGTGGCCGGCCGAGCCCATTCCGAATACCAACTTCGGCCTTGTGTAGAAGTTGCGGGAGGCGCCACTCCGGATTGACGCCATAAAGCGGTCAGCGTGCCTTGAGGGGGCGAGGCTTGCATTTGCGAAGACCATGGTACATTGGCCAAGGATTAATCCAATGGAGATGGCCACCGGTCCTCCGTCCCAGCGGAAGGAGCATCGCCACCCCGAGCAGTATTTCGCGCAGGTGATGACCGGTGCTTGGGCGATAGTGGGTCAGTGTTCGAAAGGTGTAATGCTTGAGTAATTGTATTAAGTGTGTACCAAGTGGACCTTATGCTTTAATATGCATCTGCCTGACTTGTTCTATATTGTCATGATTTAATTTTGACTCATGCGTGGCCCTATGTTTATTCTGAAAGCTACCAGTCATCGGCTTCAACCCCCAAGTGAATATCACGAGGGGTGTTCCGTCTCCACACTGTTACCCTTAGCCAATGACTTAGTGCCCGGAGGCGGTAGTGCAGGGGCGAAACCAGGCGTCGGGCTATTCAGTTTTATTGCTTTCACTTAGCCGTAGGAGCTTGACAGTGGGGACTAGAGACTAGCCCCCGGTGTATCGTGATGTACTTGGGGATCAAAACCCGCGCTTTCCGATCACATGGTTTGTGTTAAGATGAACCCTTTGTGTGACATGGCAAAATCGCCAACAAAGTTTAGAGTCGAACCTCGTCATCGGATCGCAGACCCGTTCGTGCTTAATATGACAGTCAGTTTTCGGCTTTTTCGTCCTGAGGTACTTAACCGGGCAAACCAGAAGTATAATCGCAGGGGTTCTACCTTTGCCTTCTTAGCCGAACATGTGGAACATAAGAGGCAAGCACAGAAACTAGACAACCCAATTATTGACCCAAGACATAGTTCGGAACAGATGCATATAGTGCAATATCCGAGACGCCGAACACTTAGCAGGAAGCGGTGTCGGACTTGAAGATATTGAGCTGATATATAAATCAAACTCTTGACTAGTTAATCTATTTTCATGCCGGGCTGTTCGAAGAGCGAGGAGAGAATCGGAAAGGGAATAGATAAGTCATAGGGTGCGGATATCCGAACACCATAAGGGATATTTTTATTATTTCTCGTAAGCTCGGGACGTCTATCCGTACAATTCAAACTGTGAAGGTAGTACTTATGAAAGAAAAAGAAAGTTTACAGAGTGAAGCTTGACGCAGGGCCTTGATGCGTGAGTTGAAGCCTTCACTGTGCCCTGCTGCACGTCTGCGCCTTTACCTCTGATAGGTGGGGGTTGGGACCTTCGATGAGACATTGATGGGCGAGGAATCTACCTATGAAGATTTATGCTTTGGGGTGTCCGGAATTGGTCCCCGATCATCCGAAGACGAAGTTATTCCGAAGTTCGGTTTAACCAAACCTGTACTTCAGATTTATTTAATATATGCCTGATAGCTGCCCATGGTATTTTGAGTGCAAAGTTGTGCGGACAGGCACATGGAGCCTGAAGAATGTGGGTGCGTCATGGGGCGTGTATACCTATTTGCGGCAAATGCATGCGGGTTCCCATGACGGGGAACGGGTTCGAACTCGTTCACTATTGTCACCGGCCTTTACGGCGGGTCGGCATTCGGACCTACATGGGCCGGTGTGGTCTTCGGCCGCTAGGGCCATAGTGTGCTCTTCGGTTCAAAGTGAGCGTTTTGTGTTGTCGTTGATAGTTATGACGCCTAAGGGACCAGGCATCTTCAACTTGAGGTACACGTAATGCGGAACATCATTAAATTTGGTGAATGTCATTCGGCCGAGGAGGGCGTGCTAGCCACTACGAAAAGGTGCAATGTCGAAGATCAAGTCCTCTCTTCGGAAGTTATCCGGAGATCCGAACACTACTTCGAGCGTCATGGTGCCCGTGCAACGGGCCTCCACTCCCGGAATGACCCCCCCTCGTGTTGAAGTTATCCCCCCTCGTGTTGAAGTTATCGGGAGGGGGTAATATCGACAACGACAACATACATACACGGGAAAATAATGTTATCGGGGAGGGGGTATATCGACCCCCCCCCCACGTGTTGAAGTTATCAGGAGGGGGTTATATCGACAACGACGACATATATACACGGGGAAATAATGTTATCGGGGAGGGGGTATATCGACCCCCCCTCGTGTTGAAGTTATCCCCCCTCGTGTTGAAGTTATCGGGAGGGGTATATATCGACGACGACAGACCCGATAAAACATAAGAAAACAAAGAAGAAATAAAAAGAGGAGAGAAGAAGAAAGGAATAGAGGAGAGGATTGAAGACAAAAAAAGAAGAACAAAAAGAGGAGAAGAAGAAAGGAATAGAGGAGAAGAAGAAAAAATAGAATATTTTCTATTTTTCTTCTTCTCCTCTATTCCTTTCTTCTTCTCCTCTTCTTTTTCTTCTTTTTTCCTCTTCTTATTTATTTCTCCTCTTCTTCCTCTCCTCTTCTTCTTTCTTTCCTCTTCTTATTTTCTTCTTTCCTATCCTTCTTTTTCTTCTTCTTCCCTTCCTAGCTAGATATATAAAACTTTTCTAAAATTGTAACTTTTGCATATATAAAACTTTTCCATGTGGATCATCATTTCTCATATATATCGAATATATATCCATTGCCATATATAAAAACTTTCTATATATGAACAAAAAACTTTCTATGAACAAAAAAACATTTTTGACATATATATTCATACATTTTGAACATCTACATACATACAAATTTTTTTTTGTTCACATATACATTATAGCCACATACACATATACATCACATATGAACAAAAAATTAAACTAATAAAAATAAAAAAACAGAGCCGGGGCGGCGGCTCTCACAGCGGGGGCGGCTAGGACGATGGCGGCGGCGGGGGCGGCGAGGGCGCCGGCGCGCGAGGGCGGGACGGGGCGGGGGCGGCGAGGGCGCCGGCGAGCACGCGCGGGCCAGGCAGGGGGCTCGGGGCGCCGAGGCGGCGCGCGCGAGCAGGGGAGCACGAGGCGGGGCGGCGCGTGGGGGCAGGGCGACGGCGACGAGCACCGGGCGGCGACCCGTCGAGGCAAGGGCGAGGGGCGACGGCGACGAGGAGCGGGCGGCGACGGCGAGCACGGGCAGCCTGGCGGCGTCAGGGGCAACTGGCGAGGTATCTCGAAAATTTCTTAAGTGTGGACTTATATAGCAAAGCCTTTAGTCCCGTTTCGTGGCACCAACCGGGACTAAAGGTGGGCATTAGTCCCGGTTGGTGCCACCAACCGGGACCAAAGGGCATTGGTCCCGGTTGGTGGCACCAACCGGGACCAAAGGCCTTGCGCTGCCCGCGGCCAAAAGTTTAGTCCCACCTCGCTAGTTGAGAGGGGCTCGGAGTGGTTTATAAGCCCCACTGCGGCTGCCCTCTCGAGCTCCTCTCAAATGCAGGCTTACGGGCCTAATGTCACACTGTGCTGTCTGTTGGCCTATTGGGCCTTCTGCGGGCCTGAATCCTGACCCAGGTTGGGTTTCTAGTCGTATTCAGGCCGTGGTGGCCCAATAGGTGGCAGTTTTTTTAAAAAAAATCTAGTTTTTTGGTTCTGTTTTTTGTATTATTTATTTTCTTTTGTTTTTTGCTTTATTTTTTAATTCTTTTTTCTTTTAGGTCAGCAAAATTATAAACTGTCTGTTAGTGCCATTAGTTCTTTATGAAAATTCTTTTTGCTGTATTTAGTTTTTTTGTTTTCTTTTTTGCTATATTTATTTTGTTTTGTTTCTACTTACAACAAAAAACTTATTTATTTTGTTTCTAATTACTTATTTATTTTACTTTATGATAATTCTTTCTGCTATTAAAGTTTCTATCCAAAAAAAGTTCTTTATGAAAATTCTTTTTGCTTTTAATGATTAAAAATAAAAAAGAGGCGCAATGCGCGTTGATTTGCTTCAAGCCTTTCGGAATAGTGTAGACTGCACTGCACATAGCTCGATGCAGTCTACCTTATTCCTCAAGGCTTGAAGCTAAGCAACGTGAGCATTGCGCCTCTTCTTCATCGTCTCTACACTCAGGGCTTATAAACCGCTCCTAGTGCCTCTCAGCTAGCGAGGTGGGACTAAAAAACTGCTTAGCTAGTAAGAAACTCTAGTACCGGTTCGTTCCACGAACAGGTACTAAAGGTGCTCGTGGGGCCACAGCCTCGTTAGTACCGGTTCGTGGCACCAACAGGGACCAAAGGGTGGAATTGGTCCCGGTTCGTGCCACCAACCGGGACCAATGGCCTTGCACAGCGGCGTGGTGGTGAGTTTAGTCCCACCTCGCTAGCTAAGAGAGAGCCGCACCTGTTTATATGGTGCGGTGCGCCTGAGCAGTCAAGCTCCTCTCTAAAGCAGGCTTACGGGCCTAACCTCTCTGCACTCAGGGCTTATAAAGCATTTCAAATGAACTCTGAAAAGGTTGAAAGTTGGCATGGTATCATCATTTCATCCACATAGCATGTGCAAGAAAGTTGAGAGGGTTACGGCAAAAACTAGATGCACTTCTTGTACAAAACGGACAATGGTATCATACTCGTCTATTACAAAGTTGGCATGGTATCATCATAATAGTTGCGGGAGAAAGTCTTCACTTTTTCTTCGCTTGTGTCATTTGCTTATTGCGCCGTAACCATGGATAATCTTCATCGTTTATCAGGATGCTTGGGTCAGCCTTGACTTTGAAGGGAGGAATTTCATGAAACTTTTCATAATCTTCAGACATGTCTGTCTTGCCCTCCCCTCCCACAATGTCCCTTTTTCCTGAAAGAACTATGTGCCGCTTTGGCTCATCGTATGATGTATTCGCTTCCTTATCTTTTCTTTTCCTCGGTCCGGTAGACATGTCCTTCACATAGATAACCTGTGCCACATCATTGGCTAGGACGAACGGTTCGTCAGTGTACCCAAGATTGTTCAGATCCACTGTTGTCATTCCGTACTGTGGGTCTACCTGTACCCCGCCTCCTGACAGATTGACCCATTTTCACTTAAACAAAGGGACCTTAAAATCATGTCCGTAGTCAAGTTCCCATATGTCCATTATGTAACCATAATATGTGTCCTTTCCCCTCTCGGTTGCTGCATCAAAGCGGACACCGCTGTTTTGGTTGGTGCTCTTTTGATCTTGGGCGATCGTGTAAAATGTATTCCCATTTATCTCATATCCTTTGTAAGTCAATACAGTCGAAGATGGTCCCCTGGACAACGAGTACAACTCATCACAAATAGTGGTGTCACCTCTGAGACGTGTTTCCAACCAACTGCTGAAAGTCCTGATGTGTTCACATGTAATCCAGTCGTCACACTGCTCCGGGTGTTTGGAGCGCAGACTGTTCTTGTGTTCATCGACATACGGGGTCACCAAGGTAGAGTTCTGTAGAACTATGTAGTGTGCTTCAGACCAAGAATATCCGTCCCTGCATATTATTGAGTCCCCCCCTCCTAGCGTGCCTTTTCCAGTCAGTCTCCCCTCATACCGCGATTTAGGGAGACCTATCTTCTTAAGGCCAGGAATGAAGTCAACACAAAACCCAATGACATCCTCTGTTTGATGGCCCATGGAGATGCTTCCTTCTGGCCTAGCACGGTTACGGACATATTTCTTTAGGACTCCCATGAACCTCTCAAAGGGGAACATATTGTGTAGAAATACGGGCCCCAGAATGACAATCTCGTCGACTAGATGAACTAGGACGTGCGTCATGATATTGAAGAAGGATGGTGGGAACACCAGCTCAAAACTGGCAAGACATTGCGCCACATCACTCCTTAGCCTTGGTATGATTTCTGGATCGATCACCTTCTGAGAGATTGCATTGAGGAATGCACATAGCTTCACAATGGCTAATCGGACGTTTTCCGGTAGAAGCCCCCTCAATGCAACCGGAAGCAGTTGCGTCATAATCACGTGGCAGTCATGAGACTTTAGGTTCTGGAACTTTTTCTCTGGCATATTTATTATTCCCTTTATATTCGACGAGAAGCCAGTCGGGACCTTCATACTGAGCAGGCATTCCAAGAAGATTTCTTTCTCTTCTTTCGTAAGAGCGTAGCTGGCAGGACCTTCATACTGCTTCGGAGGCATGCCGTCTTTTTCGTGCAAACGTTGCAGGTCCTCCCGTGCCTCAGGTGTATCTTTTGTCTTCCCATACACGCCCAAGAAGCCTAGCAGGTTCACGCAAAGGTTCTTCGTCACGTGCATCACGTCGATTGAAGAGCGGACGTCTAGCTCTTTCCAGTAGGGTAGGTCCCAAATATAGATTTCTTCTTCCACATGGGTCCGTGTCCCTCAGCGTCATTCGGAACAGCTAGTCCGCCGGGACCCTTTCCAAAGATTACGTGTAAATCATTGACCATAGCAAGTACGTGATCACCGGTACGCATGGCGGGCTTCTTCCGGTGATCTGCCTCGCCTTTGAAATGCTTGCCTTTCTTTCGACATTGATGGTTGGTCGGAAGAAATCGAAGATGGCCCAGGTACACATTCTTCCTGCTTTTGTCCAGGTATATACTTTCAGTGTCATCTAAACAGTGCGTGCATGCGTGGTATCCCTTGTTTGTCTGTCCTGAAAGGTTACTGAGAGCGGGCCAATCGTTGATGGTTACAAACAGCAACGCGTGCAGGTTAAATTCCTCCTGTTTGTGCTCATCCCACGTACGTACATCGTTTCCATTCCACAACTGTAAAAGTTCTTCAACTAATGGCCTTAGGTACACATCAATGTCGTTGCCGGGTTGCTTAGGGCCTTGGATGAGAACTGGCATCATAATGAACTTCCACTTCATGCACATCCAAGAAGGAAGGTTATACATACATAGAGTCACGGGCTAGGTGCTGTGATTGCTGCTCTGCTCCCCGAAAGGATTAATGCCATCCGCGCTTAAACCAAACCATACGTTCCTTGGGTCAGCTGCAAACTCAGCCCAGTACTTTCTCTCGATTTTTCTCCACTGCGACCCGTCAGCGGGTGCTCTCAACTCCCCGTCTTTCTTACGGTCCTCACTGTGCCATCGCATCAACTTGGCATGCTCTTCGTTTCTGAACAGATGTTTCAACCGTGGTATTATAGGAGCATACCACATCACCTTCGCAGGAACCCTCTTCCTGGGGGGCTCGCAGTCAACATCACCAGGGTCATCTCGTCTGATCTTATACCGCAATGCACCGCATACCGGGCATGCGTTCAGATCCTTGTACGCACCGCGGTAGAGGATGCAGTCATTAGGGCATGCATGTATCTTCTGCACCTCCAATCCTAGAGGGCATACGACCTTCTTTGCTGCGTATGTACTGTCGGGCAATTCGTTATCCTTTGGAAGCTTCTTCTTCAATATTTTCAATAGCTTCTCAAATCCTTTGTCAGGCACAGCATTCTCTGCCTTCCACTACAGCAATTCCAGTACGGTACCGAGCTTTGTGTTGCCATATTCGCAATTGGGGTACAACCCTTTTTTGTGATCCTCTAACATGCGATCGAACTTCAGCTTCTCCTTTTGACTTTCGCATTGCGTCCTTGCATCGACTATGACCCGGCAGAGATCATCATCATCGGGCACTGGTTCCTCTTGATCTTCAGCAGCTTCCCCCCTTGCAGCATCATTGGGCACATCGTCTGGTTCCTCTTGATCTTCAGCAGCTTTCCCCATTGCAGCATCACCGTATTCAGGGGGCACATAGTTGTCATCGTCCTCTTCTTCTTCGCCGTCTTCCATCATAACCCCCATTTCTCCGTGCCTCGTCCAAACATTATAGTGTGGCATGAAACCCTTGTAAAGCAGGTGGGCATGAAGGATATTCCGGTCAGAGTAAGACTTCGTATTCCCACATATAGGGCATGGACAACACATAAAACCATTCTGCTTGTTTGCCTCAGCCACTTCGAGAAAATCATGCACGCCCTTAATGTACTCGGAGGTGTGTCTGTCACCGTAGATCCATTGCCGGTTCATCTGCGTGCATTATATATAATTAAGTGTGTCAAAAACCATTACAGAACATCATGAATAGATAATTAAGTGACCAAATTAATAGAAGTTCATCATCACATTAGAACCAAAGTACATACATAGTTCTCATCTAACAACATATATATAGCTCTCCAGAGCATCTAATTAATTAAACCATACATTGAAACTATGTAAAACATTTCAATGCGAAAAAAAATGCGATCATAATCGCAACCAAGGTAACAATTGATCCAACGGCATAATGATACCAAGCCTCGGTATGAATGGCATATTTTCTAATCTTTCTAATCTTCAAGCGCATTGCATCCATCTTGATCTTGTGATCATCGACGACATCCGCAACATGCAACTCCAATATCATCTTCTCCTCCTCAATTTTTTTTATTTTTTCCTTCAAGTAATTGTTTTCTTCTTCAACTAAATTTAACCTCTCGACAATAGGGTCGGTTAGAATTTCCGGTTCAACCACCTCCTAGATAAATAAAATCTATGTCACGCTGGTCGGTATATTTGTCATAAACAATAAATGAATCAAATAGTTATAAAAAGATAATATATACCACATTCGAATCATAGACAGGACGAGGGCCGACGGGGGCGGATACCAAAACCATCGCACTATGTAATAAGAAGGAATAAAATAGTAAGAAAATTAGACAAGTATCTATCTAAAGTAAGAATTTTTTTCTTTCAAAAAGAAGATAAGAACAAGAGGCTCACCACGGTGGTGCCGGCGACGAGATCGGCGCGGGCGGTCGACGGCGGTGAAGACGGGAATGGGACGTGACGGGCCGCTAAACCTAGACAAATCTCGAGGAAAATGGAGCTTTGAGGTCGAGCTTCGAGAGGACAAAGCTTAACTAGTGTGGCTCGGGCATTTCATCGAACACCTCATGTGCATAGGAGGTGAGCTAGAACACCACAAAGCCCTCCCCTTGCCGGCCAGAGAAAAACAGAGCACTGGAGTGCTCTGCTCGCGGGCGAGGGGTATATATAGGCACCTCATTGGTCCAGGTTCGTGGCATGAACCGGTACTAAATCCGGGCATTCTGTCCCGGTTCATGCCAAGAACCGGGACCAATGGTTGTGAGCCAGGAGCGAGGACCATTAGTCTCGGTTCGTGCCTCAAACCGGGACAAATGGTTCCATACGAACCGGGACCAATGCCCACGAGGCCCCGGCCGGCCCCCTGGGCTCACGAACCGGGACGAATGCCCCCATGGGTCCCGGTTCGTGACTGAACCGGGACTAATGGGCTTGCCATGCCCGAACGAAAGCCCTGTTTTCTACTAGTGATTATGAATCTGAAGTTGTTTGATGCATATCGTATAATTGACCCACGGATACTTGTGGTGACATTGGAGTATCTAGGTGACATTAGGGTTGATTGATGTGTGTCATATGGTGTTATTTTACTATGAACTCTAGGGCTGTTTGTGACACTTATAGGAATAGCCCAATGGATTGATCGGAAAGAATAACTTTGAGGTGGTTTCGTACCCTACAAGCAATTTCATCTTATGTTCTCCGCGATAGGAGCTTTGGAGTGACTCTTTGTCGCACGTTGAGGGAATGTTATATGATCTAATTATGTTATCATTGTTGAGAGAACTTGCACTAGTGAAAGTATGAACCCTAGGCCTTGTTTCCAAGCATTGCGATACCGTTTTTGCGCACTTTTGTTACTATTTACCTTGCTGTTTTTATATTTTCAGATTACAAAAACCTATATCTACTATCCATATTGCACTTGTATCACCATCTCTTCGTCGAACTAGTGAACCTATACAATTTACCATTGTATTGGGTGTGTTGGGGACACAAGAGACTCTTTGTTATTTGGTTGCAGGGTTGTTTGAGAGAGACCATCATCATCCTACGCCTCCCACGGATTGATAAACCTTAGGTCATCCACATGAGGGAAATTTGCTACTGTCCTACAAAACTCTGTGCTTGGAGGCCCAACACGAGTCTACAAGAAGAAGGTTGCATAGTAGACATCAGGGGCGATCAACGCCCTGGCCGGTCCTTGGTTTCCGTTTGCCGTGGTAAGCTCAGGGTGCGGAGCCGGGTCCTTGAAGGGGTCCGGCGCGTCGCTGGAGGTCAAGGATGGGCCTTGGTCCTTGTTCGTGGCTTTCCCGCCAGGGTTCGGCATTGAGCCGCTCTGGGCCGGGGGCGACCCCTGTCTGGTGTCTACCACTTCGTCGTAAGGGCTCAAGGCCAGGTGGGTGTCATGACAGGGAGGTTCGACCGAGATTGACTCCTGGCTTTTGCCTCCTGATTTCGCCTCGAAGATCGGGGATAGGTCCTCCGTGGTCGTGATGTGACCGGACGGAGGCGGAGCTTGGCCCTCGCTCCAAGCGGAGCCTTCCTGGCTCGAAGCTATTGAGGCTGGTCCGCCGATCGAATCGGAAGGGGGCTCTAGACCGGGCTTGGCGAAGGTGCGGGAGAGGGAAGTGAATTCGGCAAAGGCCATATCACCCCGCGTGTCCGCAACGTATTCCAGACCACCGAATCAAATTCGGTGTCCAGGAGCGAAGGTGTCGATCTGACCCAGGCGGCCGGTCGGGTCGGCGTGCCGCACGATGTTGCCAAACGCGAAGAGTTTCCCGGGGACGAAGAAGTCCCCGGACCCGATGCCTTCTCCCATGATCAGGCGAGCCATCAATCCCTCTAGCGATCCAACAGCGGAACTCTCAATGAAAGCACCAATGTCGGTGTCAAAACCGGCAGACCTCGGAGTAGGGGTCCCGAGCTATGGATCTGGGATCGATGGGGAACAAGGGACGACGAACATAATGTTTACCCAGGTTTGGGCCCTCTCGAAGAGGTAATACCCTACATCCTGCTTGATTATATTGAATGTATGATGTGGTTTACAGATTTGATCTACCTCGAGATCCATATGGGCTAAACCCTGGAAGGTGATGAATGTAGCTCTAGCCCTAAAGACAAAAGACCCTAGGCTTATATAGACACCGATAGGGTTAGGGTTACGAAGATAGATTACAATAAGGAATTAAAGAGATCCTGCACCTTCTTGAATAGGAGGGCACACCACGACTTCATAGATCTTTTGTAACTATACGGCTCCACCAATCCGGCCCATGTACAATGGGCCATCGCCCCGAGGACCCCTTATTCCATGACTCCCTCAAACGCACCCGCTCTTATTCTACCACGACCGAAGCACCTCAAGCACGTCACCGTCTGCCTCCCCGATGGTGACATGGAGCGCCTACTCCGTGGTTGTACTACACTCGAGTACCTTCGTCTTCAGGCGATCAATGGGTTGAGTAGCTTCCACATCACCTCCATGATTCTCTGGACTATTTATGTGTGTTGCTGGTGCTACAAGAAGACACGACAAAATGTGTACCACGGTATGGTAATTGAGGATACACCTTCACTTGAGAGATTACTTGTAGTTGATCCAGAAGGTCCAACAAGAATCAATGTCATTTCTGCGCTGAAATTGACAGTGGTGGGCTACTCGTCTGAGAAATACTCCAAACTTGTCATTGGATCCACACCAGTTCAGGTACAACAGCTGCCTTCTACCTGTCCTTCTAGAAATTAACATTATTTCTAATTTTGAAGATGTATGTTCGTCTGTAATCCAGAAAATGATTCCGACAAGCTTGACCCCGAAACTGCGCACAGTGAAGGTCTTGGCACTAGAATCTATCGGCCCCAACCTGGACCAAGTTGTCAGTTTCCCGAGATGCTTTCCGTGCCTGGAGAAGCTATATATGAGGTGATGTTCCTTTCCTGTTAAATGTTAACCATCAGGGAGTTCAATTTTTGACACCTTTTCCCAAGTTTACAATGACATGTACTACAATTTCTGAAGGATTTTTGGAGGATTTCAGTACATACATGCCCCCCCCCATATTGGTTGCTTGATCCATATGGTTACAATCCATAAGCATTTCTCCTTTGGGTTCATCTGTATTAGATTTCATAGGGAACTTTTTATCCACTCCAACCTCTTGTGAAGAAGGCTACATTTTTCTAGATTGTAATCAAATGCCCATGTTAATCATGTTGGGTCGAAGATGGCACGTTAGTGCATTTTACAAATCCTGCAAACCAAATAGGCTTGTAGTAGTGTTCAAAACTGCATGTAGGCACTAACACGTTTTCTTAATTTGCAGATAAGATTAGGCCTGGTGGTGGATAATGTGATACAATATAACAATCACATCGAATGCCTTGATTTTCATCTCTTAGAAATTACTTTGAACTCCTACAATGGGACCTTACTGAAGATTATATTCGCCAGGTTCTTTGTTGTTAGAGCAAGGGTGCTGAAGGTAATGAGGTTTGCCCTACATTTATTTCACAAAAATGAATGGTTTGTTGATCAGCGCCGGCGGCTGCAGCAGAATGAAATAGGCTCCGAAAAAGCTGAATTTCATTTTGGAACTTCAGATGACAGAGTAATCGAAAGTCATCGTGTCAACCCCATACATGACTTCTCAGTGGCTGAGCCCTTTGCAAAAATTATGAGGTTTTGAAACGAGCCTTACAAGTGGTAATATTAGTTTGAACCTCTCTTATATCCATGTTCAGCGGATCAACGCGGGCATTTGCAGCTCATGAGCTGAGTTTCATTTCTAATATCAGTTTGAACCTTGTAATCTTCAAATTTGAGCCATATAACTCTGGAATTTGAACCTTGTAATATTTCGAGCTTTTGTGGTACAATCGTTGAAATGGCATCGTATGAGACTCGTATATTGGTAGCACTATTTTGACCTTAATATGCAATGGACTTAGATTTTATTAACCATTCTCGAATGTGTTTACCTTGTCGATCTCATAGCACACAATATGTATAGCTAACTCGACTGCGATCTTCAACATTATTGCACATAGTTGGTTCCTTCAACCGTGTGCCCTGTAGAGTGCAGAATTAATTATAGCACTCGAGTGTCCATCATCACCCTTCTGTGTAACTTTGACCTCATCACCCATGAGTAAACTTATGACCGAAGTCATTCCACACACTTCGTTTTTAGAAAGCTTTTTGCCTATAAACACAAATGATTTGCCCCTCTTCTAGCCGACGCATGGCCAAACTAGCCGGACGGGAAGCTTGCGTGGTAAACTGCGCGGTTGCGCGGGAACAGGCTCCCCAACGATACATTTGGCGGCTCTTCGAGCCCACACGTGGTCAAACGAAATGCATGCGGGGTTCTCAAGCGTGCACTGGAATCCTCCGCTATGAACGCGGTGACAAGACGTGACGATTACAGGTCGGCCGGCCCCCATTTATTACAGCGGCCATTTAACCCTTGTGTCTCTTCAACCTTTTGATTGCGCCCCACTATTGCAAGAAGCATGCCCACCACGACAAATTCTTAGAGGGTATCCTGCGCGGGTCCAATGGCGCTCCGAGCGGCTGCCGACAACGAGCACAGTTCACCATGCATGCTGTGGGGGACATCCACAGAAGGTTCACGGAGCTCTCATTGGTGTACACCAACAACCCGGTCAGGGTGGAGCACTCCATCCACATCATGGAGCTGTTGCTTGCTGAGGAGAAGTACAAGGTGGTCGGGTTCGACCTCGAGTACACCCGCACTCGTGCCGGGTCTCGTCCCAAGGTCGCCGTCGCCCAGATGTGCATGCGCAAGCATGTCCTCATCTACCACTACTGCCTAGCCACAAGGCCCTGCGAGTGTTTTGCCAGGTTTGTCAATAGCCCCCACTACATGTTAGCTACGGTGGACATCCTCAACAATGTAAAGGTGCTCAAGAATTCGGGCATCGCCTGCCAGAATCTTGTCGACATCCAGGGCCAATACAAGATCTGGGCTAGCAACGAGCATGAGAAGGACTCTGGTTCACCTCGCTGAGGCCATCATCGACCCCTACTACAGAGACATGAAGGATTCCTGCAACAAGGACAAGCGTGCCTGACACTCGGCATGGATGGAGAAACTCGACAAAGCTCACGTCGTGTACGCGGCCAAGGAGGTGTACACGAGCTACGAGATGTACAGGCGGATCGTTGACATGAGGAAGTGCCTCCTTCCCTAAAATGGCCAGGGATCCAGCCGGAAGCAGAGCAATGGCAAGCGTCGTCACAACAAGAAGTAGATGATTAGATCCTTGTTTCTCCTAGTTTAGTATGCATGTAATTGCTTACTATGGTGTGTGGAAATGTTATGTGTGTAGTCACTTGTGTAATTGTATGCTTAATTTGGTTATGCAATGTTGTCTTTTTAAGTATATATGTTGATGCTCTATAGACAGAGGATACGTAGATGTTGTGCAGACAGAGCAAATCACATCGCACACGGACTAAACAATGGAACCCGTCGGTGATGTTTTCATCAATCACTCACAATTGTATACCAGCAATCGTTTTCTCACAACACACACGGCTTGTTAACAGGAATCATATGTGTTGTTATCGGTCTTCCCACACATTTCCGATTGCAGACCTATTTGCCGCGTATCACACACATCTTGTTAAGTTGAACCGTTTCTGTTCTCTTGGCTCAACACAAACAATTCATCCGAGTGAACTGTATGCCATATATCGCACACACATTCATCGGGCTGACCGTTTCTTTTGTGTTGCCTAATCACAAACAGTTCATCCGAGTGAACTGTATGCCGTATATCACACACACCTTCATCTGGCTGCCCGTTTCTGTTGTTTCGTCTCATCGCAAACGGTTCATCGAAGCGAAGTGTATGCCGTATATCACACACACCTTGATATGGCTGCCCGTTTCTGTTGTTCTTTCCCATCACAAACAGTTCGTATGGATCAACCGTATGCCCCGCATCGCACGCGCATCTAAAATCTGAACCGTGTTTGATGTATCCACCATCACAAACATTTTGCATCTTTTTGACGGGTTTTTTACATCACCATTTGCGATGAATGCATCGCACACAGTTTCGTCAAAGGGTCTCTGATCATAGTGTCGTGTTAGCAGCATCCTGCCATAGTGTCTCACCCTTCCACCATTGCTAGCCTCTCTAGTACCGTGCAACTCTCGTCGGTGCATTATACCCACCATATACCTTTCCTAAAAACAGCCACCATACCTACCTATTATGGCATTTCCATAGCCATTTCGGGATATATTGCCATGCAACTTCCACCGTTCCGTTTATTATGACACGCACCATCATTGTCATATTGCTTTGCATGATCATGTAGTTGGCATAGTAATTGTGGCAAGGCCACCGTTCATATTTTTCTATACATGTCACTCTTGATCATAGCACATCCCGGTACACCGCCGGAGGCCTTCATATAGTCATATCTTGTTCTAGTATCGAGTTGTAATTTTTGAGTTGTAAGTAACTAAAAGTGTCATGATCATCATTATTAGAACATTGTCCCATGTGAGGAAAGGATGGTGGAAGCTATGATTCCCTCACAAGTTGGGATGTGTCTCCAGACTTTATAAAAAATATAAGAGGCCAAAGAAGCCCAAACAAAAAAATAAGAGAAAAGAGAGAAGGGACAATGTTACTATCCTTTTTCCACACTTGTGCTTCAAAGTAGCACCATGATCTTCATGATAGAGAGTCTCCTATTTTGTCACTTTCCTATACTAGCGGGAATTTTTAGAACTTGACTCGTATATTCCAATGATGGGCTTCCAATTGCCCTGGGTCTTCGTGAGCAAGCAAGTTGGATGCACACCCACTTAGTTTCTTTTTGAGCTTTCATACACTTATAGCTCTAGTGCATCAGTTGCATGGCAATGCCTACTCACTTGCATTGATATCAATTGATGGGCATCTCCATAGCCCATTAATTTTCCTAGTTGGTGTGAGACTTTCTCCTTCTTTTTGTCTTCTCCACAACCACCACATTCTATTCCACCCATAGTGCTATATCCATGGCTCACGCTCATGTATTGCGTGAAAGTTGAAAAAGTTTGAGAACACCAAAAGTATGAAACAATTGCTTGGCTTCTCATCGGGGTTGTCCAAGATGAAATACTTTGTGTGATGAAGATGGAGCATAGCCAGACTATATGATTTTGTAGGGATAACTTTCTTTGGCCATGTTATTTTGATAAGACATGATTGCTTCATTAGTATGCTTGAAGAATTATTGTTTTTATGTCAATATTAAAAAAAATTGAATCTTATGGATCTGAATATTCATGCCACAATAAAGAAGATTAGATTGATAAATATGCGAGGTAGCATTCCACATCAAAAATTCTTTTTTTTTATCATTTACCTACTCGAGGACAAGCATGAATTAAGCTTGGGGATGCTTGATACGTCTCCAACATATCTATAATTTTTTATTGTTCCATGCTATTATATTATCTGTTTTGGATGTCTTATATGCATTAATATGCTATTTTATATTATTTTTGGGACTAACCCGTTAACCAAGAGCCTAGTGCTAGTTTCTGTTTTTTCCTTGTTTTTGAGTTTTACGGAAAAGGAATATCGAACGGAGTCCAAACGGAATAAAACTTTACGATGATTTTTCTTGGAACAGAAGACATCCACGGAGCATGGAGAGGGGGTCAGAAGATGCCCGAGGAGGACACAAGACTTGCACTATAAATTTCCAAATATTCCCAAGCCACTAGAAGCATCCACCAAAATACTTTTCAGCCGCCGCAAGCCTCTGTTCCAGTGAGATCCCATCTTGGGGCCTTTTCCGGCGATCTGCCGGAGGGAGATTCGATCACGGAGGGCCTCTATATCAACCTTGCTGCCCTTTCGATGATGCATGAGTACTTTACCACATACCTACGGTTCCATAGCTAGTAGCTAGATGGCTTCTTCTCTCTCTTTGATCTTCAATACAATGTTCTCCTCGATGTTCTTAGAGATCTATTCGATTTAATACTTTTTTGCGGTGTGTTTGTTGAGATCTGATGAATTGTGGATTTATGATCAGATTATCAATGAATATTATTTGAGTCTTCTCTGAACTCTTCTATGCATGATTAAGATATCTTTGTATTTCTCTTAGAACTATCGGTTTGGTTTGGCCAACTAGATAGTTTTTTCTTGCAATGGAAGAGGTGCTTAGTTTTGGGTTCAATCTTGTGGTGTCCTCACCCAGTGACAGAAGGGATAGCGAGGCACGTATTGTATTGTTGCCATCAAGGATAAAAATATGGGGGTTTTATCATATTGCTTGAGTTTATCCGTCTACATCATGTCATCTTGCTTAAAGCACTGCTCTGTTCTTATGAACTTAATACTTTAGATGCAAGCTTGAGTCGGTCGATGTGTGGAGTAATAGTAGTAGATGCAGAACCGTTTCGGTCTACTTGTCACGGACGTGATGCCTATATTCATGATCATTGCCTTAGATATCGTCATAACTTTGCGCTTTTCTATCAATTTCTCAATAGTAATTTGTTCACTCACCGTATGCTATCTTCAAGAGAGAAGCCTCTAGTGAAACCTATGGCCCCCGGGTCTATTTTCCATCATATATTTTCAGATCTATAAACTAAAAAACCCAAAAATACCTTGCTGCAATTTATTTAGATTTATTTTAGTTTGCCTTTTTATTTATCTTTTATACCTATCTCTATTAGATCTCACTCTTGTTCGAGACCATGAAGGGATTGACAACCCCTTTTTCGCGTTGAGTGCAAGTGTTTGTTAGTTTGTGCAGGTGCATAGATTGGAGACTTGCTTGTGCCTGCTACTGGATTGATACCTTGGTTCTTAACTGAGGGAAATACTTATCTCTACTTTGCTGCATCACCCTTTCCTCTTCAAGGGAAAAATCAACGCAAGCTCAAGAAGTAGCACTGCGATAAAAACACTCAAATTATTCTCCATATGAGCGAGAATGAATGATTGAAATGTACAAAAGGATTGTCCAGCAATGACTTACATTGGATGATAAGGCAGGAGAACCGCTTCCTTGTCCTTATTCTTATCATGAAGTTTTCGATGTACTCCCTAGCAGCTTTACGCTCAAAGTCGTTGAGACTCAAGGACTCTTGCACGTGTGGTCCTCATAGTCATAGCGCGTTGTGTGGAGCCGCGCTACTGCTCAGGAGGTAGCAGTAGCGCCTTTGGTTTCCCCGTGCTACTGTAAGGTAGCAGTAGCGCCTTAAAAAGAGCCGCGCTACCGATAAGCTTCCACATATAAGGTTTTCCCTAGTAGTTTCTCTTTTATGTATTAAAAAAATTGGATGTATTGTGCACTTGTATAGTGGTTACTTCTATAATTTGTATCCGGGCCCCTCCCCATTAATCTGAGGCCTAGGGCGGCTGCCCCTTTTGCCCAGCCTTTGTGGGCTGGCCCTGTTTATGAGTATGTTACTTAGTAACAAACTTACAACATTACAAGCATAGTTCGGTAGAATGATTCCATTTATTCTTGTGTTTGTGTGTGAATATTTTTATGTTTCATTACTAAATGTAAGTAACAAAATGGATTAAAAAATAGAAAATGATGATGGGATGTTGCAGGAAGCTTAGAAGCTTTTGAAATTTCTCTGTAAGGCATAAATGCTAGTTTTAGTAAGGGTTTCTATTGTGATATGGTTACTCTCGAAAGCCAGAAACGACCCGTATTTCGGTGACATCTTCCCATATGACCCCATTTGGTACAATCTTTAAGGTTGCTTCTGCTTGTTTTGATTTACAGATGCGCGGGCAACGGAGCAAAGCTCATTCCAAGGGAGAAGATCATTCCAAAAATGGTGTGCAGAGTCAAGAGAGTGGCTCTGCTATCTTAACCTGTTGTTTGAGCAGGATTGTAATGTCCCTGCTTAAGTAATGGACGTGCTTTATTCGCAAAAAAAGAAAGGGGCTCTGCTTGTATTGGTTATTTGTTGGTAGAAGCCTTTCCTTTTCTATGTAATATATTGAGGCATACTCTATAAAAAAAATTGTGAGGGTGTTACTCTGTAATCTACCTATAGCTTTTGGTACCAGATTTGTGGCCAGTCATTGGAATTTACCACGACTGGAACCTCGGGGTCAGGCTCCCCTTGAAAACTCGGTGATGCTCCTTTTCTTGAGAAAGGAAATATTATATCATGTTGTTGTTGAATAGGAACTAGTTATATGTATTTTTAACTTGAACCTTTCAGCACATCTGAATTTGGAAGGAAAGGCTCCTATATATCTTTGTAAGTTTATATTTTGGTTCCTTCTTTCGTACTCGGCTTTTCTTTAGTGTTTCAGCGCTATGGACAGAATGATAGAAAAAAATTGTTATGCTTCATGTGTCAATTTCTTTGGTTACTCTAGATGATTATTGGTTAATAGTCTAAAGAGGATTTCAGTATATTTTTTGTATTCAGGAATCATCATGAAAATCCCTGGTGCAGCAAGAACTGAACAATGAAGGAATGCTCTACAGAAAACCACAATTACTCAAATCGATATAGGGGCAGATATTATTTTTGAATGATGCCATATTATGAATATTAAGTTCTAACACTCAATGTCAATCACAGTATCAAGGCGGTACATATATCTTGAGTATCACTCTAATAAAATACTAAATTAGCAATACTACTACTAAGCTTGGGACTCCCAAAATTAAAAAGCAAAGTTTGACAAATTATTTCTAAAGTAATGATATGTTGGGGGAGTAGGGGGAGGCCATTCTTTCAAGGGATTCCTTCAATACTTGTCCTTGCACCTCTTTCCTTGAAGAAGAGTCATAACTGTAGCAACCGCTTCTCCTATGTTGTGCAGCAGAATGGTAGCCTATTCCCGAAGGGGTTTGGCATCTCTGCTGGCTAACCAGTCTCTGCCCTTATTGTTCTAGGATAGTATGGCACAAGATATGTCGGCCAAATGGACTACCGATTCCTCCATAGCCTCCGGAATCATGGTTGGTTGAGTGCGATTCTAGTTCTGAGATACAAACGCATGGATCGGATGGAACCGATAGGCTTCACAAATCATCAAAATGAGGGAACAACTGACTTATGGAGAAGGTTGAGACGTTCTTTGGTTTGGAGGAATTTCATAGGAATTCTATAGTGTAGGATTATCATAGGTTTTTCCTTTAGAGCCCTTTGGTTCATAGGAATGGATTCCTATCCCTACATAGGATTTGTTCTTACCCACCACATTCGAAAGGAAAATAAACATTAGCCTAAAATCAATGAGAAAATATCCTATGATGTGAACCGAATGACAACTCTTTTCCTATTCCTACCCATAGGATTTGAGATACATGTCATCTCATTTCCTACAAGTTTCCTATTCCTATGATAATCCTATCCTATGAACCAAAGGAGGCCTGAGGGGTGCCACTTGAGGATCATATATTGACAACACTGAAATAGCATTTAATGTTTCCCTCAAGTTCATCCATAATACATCAAGGATTGGTCAAGTCAGGTGCGAGATTGCTTAATTCTGGAAGGAAATTTGCGGCTAGTTCATGTGAAGGATTTGCATGTCTTTACTGCAATAGTTGTAGATAAATCCCTCAATCACAGGAAGGGCTTTCCCTGCTCCTAAATTAACTAGATTTAACCATCCTCCTGTAACTAGGGGAGTCGTGTAGATACTATCAAATCCAAGTGGTATAGAATTGGGGATGAACTTTTCTTGTCCCAATGCATAATAATCATTGGTACCGGAGGCGGGAAACACCATGAGATAGAGATTGCCGGATCTCAAGACAAGGATTGTGTACTCATATTCTCGTTCAGGTCGACTCGGTGTAACCATATTGTGTACGATCATGTAAACATAGCATTATCCGGAAGGTTGGCTGAACCTTGTCATCTTGCGGCCCAAGAACCGGGTTCCAATTTTCTATATAATATACCACAGTCTTATTGACCCATTAGTCCAATCAATCCATTATGACATCATGGTTCTGGTTTCCGAGGTTGAATTCTTCATAAATACCCTGGGCCGGACCAATGTTGTCTGCAGAGGGAATTATTTAGTTAGGAAGCAAATGGGATATATAGCTGGTTGAATAATACGGGCATCTCCACTGTTGACCCGCAAATGGACACCGCAAGAGTCCATTTTTATGTGTGGGCGTAATCCATGGACGTAATGCGGGAGGTGGGCATCCAATGCTATTTACAAATTAATCCGGTTGGGAGTAGAGAGAGTAGAGGGGGGACCATGTATGTGGTGTGATATTGTGGTGTGGTGTCCGGCTGAGTGGGGAGAGGGGTACCATGCATGTGAAGAAAAATAAAAGAGAGGAGGACCACTCGAAGGCTTTGTATTGGTGAAATGCATGTCCAGACTCTCGCATAGCTCCCCCACTTTGTCATTGATTTACCGGAAAACGGTCGTCCATACCGCTCCACTAACCGATAATGGTCTACCATTGAATGACAAATATTAACAGAAGTTGTCCGGACAACATATACCCGAGCTTTGCAGGTCTCCTTTGCAGATGCCCTAAGTCGATGTTTATTGGCAT
Source organism: Triticum aestivum (assembly GCF_018294505.1). Taxonomy (NCBI): domain Eukaryota; kingdom Viridiplantae; phylum Streptophyta; class Magnoliopsida; order Poales; family Poaceae; genus Triticum; species Triticum aestivum. The sequence goes on from NC_057811.1 coordinate 434,228,510, forward strand.
ACCCATCAAAAGAGGTGATCATTGGAAACAGGAGTATAACTACAGTGAAAGCCATGCTAAACTACAATTTAGAGGAGTCATCATCATTAGTACAGTATATGATTCGATATAGGAAAAACTAGCGCGGTAAAATTTCAATAGAATGCAACGAACTCTACTTGTTCATAAAATACTACTCCATACCAAGTCTACTACAAAAAGTAACTTATAACTTCAAAAAAAGGTACTTACTTCTAAGAAATTTCAATACAATCTTCTTTTTGTGTGGGAATCCACTACAAGATATCTCAGTTACCTTTTTTATGTGAATATCTCAGTTACCTACCACACATGCAAGTGCTACTAGCTAGGAGTATTGTCTATTGTGGCAATATTTTCTATGGGATTAACTAGATAATCACCGCCACGACTCTACGTATTTGAAAAAACGCCACTACCACTGCAATAGTAACTAGTGGAAAACCATCTCGAAAACCGGCTAGAATAAGAACTTGTGGAGAAGGCCTCTACAGATCAGACTCTCAAATCAATATCATAGGAGAAAGAGACACACTCTAAAACTACAAAGAAGAGCGCAGCTATATCGACTAGAATGGGAAAAAAATAGAACACATCAATTTAGAAGATAGAAAAAATGAAACGTCTATTACCAATAGTTTGTTTCGGGCTCCGACGTCTATCGGCATGGGTCCTATCAGATTGATATGCCTTCTCCATAATTTCTTGAGCAACCAGTGTCCTTCTCTGTCAGTTCTTGAGCAACTGGTGTGTGTGTGTGTGTGAGAGAGAGAGAGAGAGTTGTTACGCCTCTGCTTCTCTTAGGTACTACTCCTAGTTGAGGCATGAATGTTGTGGTCTGCCGGTCATACCAATTTCATTTTGTGACATGCTAATAATCACTCTAGGGTCATGTGTTTACCGCTGTCAACAAGCACTATTCCCCGTGCAGTAGCATCGAAGAAGCCGAGTGCCTTGCTGTGCTGAATGGTCTGCAGGCTCTGAGTTCTGTGCTGAATGGTCACCCGATCCCTGAGATGGACTGTGTGCATTGCAAACAAGTTGTCAACCTTTGAACTGGGACCTCTTGAGCATGCGTTGGTTCTCCCTTGTAGAGGAAAGGGTGATGCAGCAAAGTAGCGTAAGTATTTCCCTTAGTTTTTTGAGAACCAAGGTATCAATCCAGTAGGAGGTTACATGCAAGTCGCCTAGTACCTACACACACAAATAAGAACCTTGCAACTGTGACGCCCGGATAATTAGGCTACAGTAATCCCATGTTAACGATGCCACGTCACCTCGGTTACTGTTGTTAATCTCGCGTTGGATCAAAACTGTTCACATTCAAATTTGAAATTTAGTCAAACATTAAAACTAAAATGTTCGTAGTGTGCCAATTAATACCTAGGTATTTATGATGAAGGAACCATGTTTTTACAGGATGTCTAAATATTTTAAAATGAGAAAAGAAAAAAGAAAAAAAGAAAAGGGGCAAAGCCCTCCTCTCCCTGGGTCGAATGGCCCATCTGATCTCGCCTAGAAGCCCACCCCATCCCATCTTAACCTCCTGAAACCCTAACCCCTCCCCACTCGCTCCCACTCCCCCCACGTCACCACTCCCCCCTCCCAATCCGATCTGGATCGGGATCAATCCCGCGCCCTCACCGCCCGACGCCGCCCCGCCGCTCGACGCAGGAGCCTCCTCGCCGGACTGCCTCCCCATCGCACGTCGTCCCCGTCCTCCTCCCGCGCCCCGCTGCCCAGTCCCCTACGAACCCCCGTGAGCTCCTCCTTCTCCTCCGTTATCCCCGGAGGCCGAGCTCGCGCTCGCGCCCGTCCGTGCACAAGCGCGTCGCCGCACCCTGCTCTGGCCACACGCCCGCTGCCTCCTCTCCCACGGCCCCCTGACCTCCACCCGTGCTTGGCTCCGGCCACGCCCGCGCCGGCCAGCTGCGCCGGCCGCGCCCGTGGCGGCCCCCACTGCGCCCTTGGGGCGCGCAGACGTCGCCTCCCCACTCCGTCACTCCGGCCATCCTCGTCTTCTCGCACCACCACCGCGGCCATCTACGCCCGCGCCCGCCGCTGCCCTCCCGTCGGCGTCCCTCTCCGGCGACCTCCGTGAAGCCCTCACCCCGCCCGCTGCTGCCCCGGGGCCCCCTGCTCCCCTCATCCCGCTCTGCCGCGGCCTCCGCCTCACCGCGCGCGCACGCGTCGCGCCGTCCGCTGCCGAGCGCGCTGTCCCCAACCGCTCCACCCCTCCGCAGCTGCTCGCCGGCTGCCGCTCCGGCCGCCTGGCCGGTGCCGTCGCCACCGGCGCCCCGCATCGCTCTGCTGGGCTGCGCCCATTGCGGCTGCGCCCGCAGCGCCCAGCGCCCGCTAGCTCCTGAACCCACTAAGGCCCCTAGGGCCAATGACATGAGGGGCCCACGCCTCTGCAATGTTTAAAAAAAGATAAAAATATATAAAATTAATTAATTAATTAATTGATAAATTAATTAACTTAATTAATCTAGTTTAGTTAAACTTAATTAACCATGCTTAATTAAACCCTAATTAAACTGAACAGTCAATGACATGCGGACCCCACACGTCAGCAACCAAGTCAACACCTTTGTTGACTGATGATGTCATGCTGATTCAGTAATGCTATTTTCGAATTAATTTAATTATAATAATTTAGAAATTGATTAAAACTTTGAAAAATAATATAAAATAATCAGTAACTCGGATGAAAATACTTTGTACATGAAAGTTGCTCAGAACGACGAGACGAATCCGAATACGCAGCCCGTTCGTCCGCCACGTGCCCCTAGCATAGCAAACATGCAACTTTTTCCCTTCGGTTTATCTGTCCGAAAACCCAAAACACCAGATGTTTCCCCTTCCCCGGTATCGCCAACTGCCGCGTTAGGGCACACCTAACACCGCTCGTTGTCATGTCATGCATATGTTTGCATTCCATTTATTGTTTCTTCCCCCCTTCTCTCACTAGTCCTCGAGACCGACGCCGCTGCTACCCAGTACGACTACAGTTTTGACGACCCTTCCTTCTTGCCAGAGCAACTAGGCAAGCCCCCCCCCCCCGTATCACCAGATATCGCCTATTCCTTCTCTCTACTGCTTGCATTAGAGTAGTGTAGCATGTTACTGCTTTCGGTTAATCCTATTCTGCTGCATAGCCTGTCATTGTTGCTAAAGTTGTTACCCTTATCTGCAATCCTAAATGCTTAGTATAGGATGCTAGTATTCCATCAGTGGCCCTACATTCTTGTCCGTCTGCCATGCTACACTATCGGGCCGTGATCACTCGGGAGGTGATCACGGGTATATACTTACATACATACTATATATGATACATGGTGGTGACTAAAGTCGGGTCGGCTCAGAGTGTACCCACAAGTGATTCCGATGTGGGGGCTGAAAGGACAGGTGGCTCCATCCTGGTAGAGGTGGGCCTGGGTTCCCGACGCCCCCTACTGTTACTTTGTGGCGGAGCAACAGGACAGGTTGTGACCACCTAGGTGAGAGGTGGGCCTGGCGCTGGTCGGCGTCCGTGGTTACTTCATAATAACACGCTTAACGAGATCTTGGTATTTGATCTGAGTTGGGTCGTTGGCCTTATACGCACTAACCGCCACGTGGGACAAGATATGGGCAACCGGCGTCGTGGTATCAGCCGAAGCCTTCTTGACGTCAGCGACTGAGCGGCGCACGTTGGGTTGGATCGCGTAACGTAACTTCCTTTATAATGGAGGTTGCTAGGTCTACTCACCGGCCGCTTACGCAACGTGCAGGTGTGCAATGGGCGATGGGCCCAGACCCCTACGCGCATAGGATTTAGACCGGCGTGCTGACCTCTCTGTTGTGCCTATGTAGGGCTGCGACGTGTTGATCTTCCGAGGCCGGACATGACCCAGGAAAGTGTGCCCGGCCAGAGGGATCGAGTGTGTCGGGTAATGTGGTGCACCCCTGCAGGGAAGTTGATCTATTCCAATAGCCGTGTCCACAGTAACAGGCGACCGGAGTTGTACCTTGACCATATGACAACTAGGATCGGATACTTAATAAAACACACCCTTCCAAGTGCCAGATATAACCCGGTGATCACTCTCACACAGGGCGACGAGGGGAGGATCACCGGGTAGGATTATGCTATGCGACGATACTTGGTGAACTTACCATCTACTCTCTTCTACATGCTGCAAGATGGAGGCTGCCAGAAGCATAGTCTTCGACAGGACTAGCTATCCCCCTCTTATTCTGGCATTCTGCAGTTCAGTCCACCGATATTGCCCCTTTACACAGATACCCATGCATATGTAGTGTAGATCCTTGGTTGTGAGTACTATGGATGAGTACTCACGGTTGCTTTTCTCCCTCTTTTCCCCCTTTCCTTTCTTCTCGGTTGTCGCAACCAGATGTTGGAGCCCAGGAGCCAGACGCCACCGTCGACAACGACTCCTACTACACTGGAGGTGCCTACTACTACGTGTAGGTTGCTGACGACGACCAGGAGTAGTTTAGGAGGATCCCAGGCAGGAGGCCTGCGCCTCTTTCGATCTGTATCCCAGTTTGTGCTAGCCATGTTATGCCAACTTGTTTAACTTATGTCTGTACTCAGATATTGTTGCTTCCGTTGACTCGTCTATGATCAAGCACTTGTATTCGAGCCCTCGAGGCCCCTGGCTTGTATTATGATGCTTGTATGACTTATTTTATTTTTAGAGTTGTGTTGTGATGTCTTCCCGTGAGTCCCTGATCTTAATCGTACACGTTTGCGTGTATGATTAGTGTACGATTGAATCAGGGGCGTCACAAGTTGGTATCAGAGCCGACTGCCTGTAGGAATCCCCCTTCCCAGATCCTCGGCCGAAGTCGAGTCAAGTCATTGCAAAAGTTTTACTAACATGGTTGTGTGGCTTACGAGGCCATGTCGCCATTGGGTGGTATTAGGATCTTTTACTCCTCGTCTATACTCTGGGACTCTGATCTCTCTTCTATTCGGGTTAAAATGAAATTACCAACTCTAACATTAGGATCTCGTGATCATATCCACCCGGAGAGCCCCTTATTACAGATGATCGCCTGCTACACCAGAAGATTCCGAAGATACTCTATGATGTTCTCTCGAAACTTTGTGCATGTCATTTTTGCAATTCCCTATCACCGATATATCACTATGGATAAATACATACACTCGTCGTTCATACCTTCATTCGAAGTTGCTCTTGTTATTACTAGATACCACGGAATATTTTCCAATATCTCGAGAATCCTTTGTGCCTACTGTTAGCTCTTTCAACGTGAGTACACCTGCAAATAATTCCTCACACTTATCGAGGATTCGTTCATCCCCAGTTGATCATGTGTTTCACAAAATTCTTTGAAATGCTATTCGATCTTCCGAAATCCTCGGTAGCCTATTGCTCCTGATCTTTCTTACCTGCTTACAATATGGTTAATTCCATATGACTAGCGATATTCATTAGCATCCTTTGACACCGTCATTTGATCCTATTGATTCAACATGAGTGCGAATGCACGCAATCATCAGTTGACCCTTTTAAATTTTCTTTTTGGCTCAGATGTCATTTTGAACATGAGCTGGTTATCGACCAATCAAATTGTCATCGAGTGTACCCCTAAGTCTATTCAACTAATCCATTCTTAATCAGACCGTTGGCTTCTTATCCCTTGATTTGGAATGATAATTCCTTTGCATTTGATCTTTGAATTAGTCAGTTGTTTCTATAATCTGATACCTTTGCATTCTTTTTTCCTTCTGATTGAGTATCGATACTCATATCAGGTTCCTTGTGGTCCGTGAGACCAATTGCTTGGTTATTATCCAACAGTGTCCTTCATATCCAATAACCTTGAGAGTTTCTCCCCTGATACATAATGCCTTTGGTAAATTGTGTCTTCTGCCTTTGGCAAGTTATATCCTATGCCTTTGTCAACCATGCTCTGCTTCGAGCATGAGTTAATTGATCCTAAAGTTCATGGTATATGTTCTAAGATGCCCCGATGGGTTGAACCTATGCCTTCCCTAATCTGTGCGAACCCGAAGGTTTTCACGGGTCATACTCCTCTGGTAATTCACCAGGTAGGTTTTGACACTAAAATCATTTTTATTTAGAGCAGTGAATGAATGGTCATGCATTGCAGAAGTGGGAGTCGACCTTGAACTTGTGTTCATGCCCATTGAAATGATGTAGATCTTATCATTAAAGCTTCTCTTAAATTAATTATTCCCTTGGTATAAGTTCATCTTATATCTGGGATCTGGCCTTTTTGCAATCGTGGTTCCGACCATGTTCTCCTTTAAATACCATTTCTCGTGCTAGTTTAAGCACTTGTCTTCTGCAGAGCAATACCACAGTCCAACCTCTACTTTGATCTGTCATCGAGTATTACCCCCTGGTATCTCGAGATTATCACGAAACTGCATAACTTCTTATGAGTTCTTCATCAAGTACTACATTCTCACTGATTCAAATTTTTCATGGGCTCTGAGTTATTAAACACTCAAAGACACCGATAACGGAATCGAGTTCGCATTGCGATTCAACAAGTATTTGAACCCTTCACTGCTTACAAATTTAATACTCCATCATGTCATTCCTAGCCATATCACATACATCATTATCGTGCTAATTTTATGCTAATTTTAACTATGCTACCTGGTCCTTCTTCCCGAAGCACAAATTTCGACGGTGAGCTAATCTAACGTCGATCTTCCTCAGCATATTATTTCTTCTTGAACAACAAACTTGATTTCGAGTTTGTGTCCTACTCGTGGTTCCAATAACCTTTCGCTTCATCATTCGTTTGACTTGATGTCATCGTCGATCGATTACATCTTTGTGAAATCTCTCGACAAATGTGTCATGATCATCATCAGTATTCCGAGCTTTTCCAGGATATCAATTGAATTCATGATGAGAAATACCATCCTTGCGTCGATGATTTGTGTTATCATCGACCACTTTATTGTCTTCCCCCCAACACAAACTTGTTCGTGTTTTGTGTTATACCTTCAGTTCCTTGCTACCCATAATTTGTTCTTCTTTACCTTGAAGTATTACCATCTTTTATGTCAAGAATGTCATGAGAATTTCACCACCTCTTAAGAATTCTTGATTCAAGTGATACTTCTCGCAATCTCCGTTCAATTCTTGGTCCTTGTATTGTTGCTAACCGGAATACCAACAAATGAAATGTGCGGTGTAATTCCAAAACTTCTAGCAACCCTATTGCTTGAAGTTAATGGTCGATAGTTCATTCTTAGACCATTGGTTATTCAAACACCAGTCTGACATCGTTCATGCTACCTAAGCCCATATCTCGGGTGCACCTTTTCAACCAATGTTTAATTTTGTATGTTTTCCTCGAACATACATCATTATATCAATTGATCTGACAAATGTTATCTCCTTGTTCACATAATTGTGGAAATCCATCTTGTTGGAAATCTCGATGAATTATCGTTGAGTCCATCAGCCACCTCCTCATCCTCTCCTTGGTTTAATGATGAACTCTTGTTTTGGAACTCGCTTCCATAGTTCATTTCCCGAGAATTTTACAATGTCATCTCGTCAATTTGTATTGCACCTTTTCTTCTCAGGCATCCTGAGTCTGAGGTATTTGGACACCAATCAGATCTGAATCTCGGTCAGATATGATGGTTGGGACATATTTCCAAGAGTTATAACATTGGTCGTTATATAACCCGATAAGGTGGTGTCATGCCTAGTACACCTGGCCGGAGGACCTATTGTTATAGTTTCCTTGTTAGCAAGGTTATCCATTCTTCCATGATGAAATTGTAAAACTTATTCTATAAATTGTTCCTGATAGATCCTTGAGTATCCAAACTCCGACCTTTGCTTGAAGACCCTGTCAATGCTATCTCGAAGCATGTCTGTGGTACTCCGATTTCCAATAAAAACATTTAAAACACAATGCTAAAATTCTCCTTATCAATTATCCAGACACCGTTGTATGGATAATGTCATGAAATTTCCCTCCCCTTACCAAAGAGGGTTTTCTACTTATATCATGTCATGGATATCATGCTCTGCTTGTCCTTGGGAAGGATATACCCCTGAAGCACATTTTCCTTTCCATTGTCCTGTTTAATCTGATAATCGCAGTTTCCTTTCCATTGTTTTGTTTAAACCTTTCTTGTAATCTACTTAACTGAGCAGTGATAATTCTGCTGCTTATGTAACCACCTTGGTGTACAACACTGTCAGTAAGACCCTGTTACTACTGTTGATAACATTCCGGTAACCACCGATGGACGAGAACTTTGCCTATTGGTCCGCCTCGTTTCAACGAGCAGGAAAATGGTTCTCTTCGTCCCTCGCCCTTGGTACCAACGTTGTTGCCAACATAACTAGCAGGCTACCCTCTGACATGCCTTGCTATCAAAACCATGCAAGATATCACCGCCCTTCCTACTTTTAACCCACATGGTGGGCCCATAACCCACAGTTCCACAGGATTGATGTCGGAGTAAATGGCCACGGGTAGCCTAACCGACTCCCCCTGGCTCTTTGAAAAATTATCAGGCCATTCAAGCCTTCAAGCATACAAAGCATAGGGCCACCTTCCCCCGGCTGGCTATCCCCAGGGCCGACTCCCAAAAGGCGACCCAGCCTCAGAAACCTCCCCCAAGAAAGATACGAGATAGCCGGCCCCAAGAGGACCGACTCCCAGAAGCCGGCCATGAAGAAAGCCGACTCCGAGAAGCCGGCCATGAAGAAAGCTGGCTCCCAGAAGCCGGCCAAGACTGCGCCCACTAAGACTGTACCCACATAACGGCGATAGGATGGGGCGTGGCGCAGTACAGCCCACTACCCCCGAATCGCGGAACAGGCATGGCCACAGGGCACCGTACGGGCCAGCCATCCCCCGTCCGGCGCGACACTGTAGCCGTGATGGCCTCGATGTCACCCACGACAGGCGCCAGTACGGCCCGTAGGCGGCGGGCCCCTTTTGCCAGAGAGACACCCGAAGGCAGCCTGGCCTCCTCTAGTCGGCCAGGGGTGTGGCCGGCTCCCCATAGCCGGCCACCTCCCTCCCTCGAAACATGTGCCTCATTAAGGAGACAAGACGAGGTAAGGCTATAGTGGGAGCCTGCAAGGCGGCGACACTGTAGCCACGCTTACCTCAACAAAGCTCTCGTCATCAGAGGCGAGGCAACAGTAACCAGCCGCCGACAAAGCCCCCAAGCGGTGGGGCTGGCCTGTCGGCCAAGAGGCCTGCAGCTGGCGGGACCCACCAGTCGGCGGGCCCCAATGACCGGTGGAGAAGCCGGCGAGCATCGACGCTGACGGCTGGGACCCGCGCCCAGCCGGATTACCATTGTAACCCTGGGGGTAGGCCTATATAAACCCCCCGGGACACCCATGCAAAGGGTTGATCTCATAGAAGTCCACACACCACATAGAGAGAAAAGGAGAGCTAGCCTTGCCCTTCTTCTTCATCTAGCCAAACAGCTCAAGGAGCGCTTGTAGCTACTTGTATTGATCTAGTGATCATGCGGAGACCCCGCAGAGCAGGACTAGGGGTGTTATCTCCACGGAGAGCCCCGAACCTGGGTAAGATCCGCCGGCGTGCATGTCTTCGCCTCATCCCGTTTCCAGGCACCGGTGATGTTTTACTGGCTCCCACAATGATAAGCCACCCGTTGGCATATGTCGCACCTACCACCCGACATTTGGCGCCCACCGTGGGGCCAGGTGCAGCGTCGTCCGGAGACCTGTTCTGGACGGGAACCCTTTTCCTCCCCCGCGAGCGCAGCCAGCCAGCTGCGCCCGATGGCGCTTGCCCCGACGCGCTGCTAGGCGTCGACGACGCCTGCGTAGCGAGCTACCTCGCCGATCTTCTTGGCGAGACTCGCATCTCCGACGAGCCCGCTTCCGACGCGGGCATGGACTACCCCGAGAGCCGCCTCGTCAGCCTCCTCGACCAGCTTCACGTCTCCAGCGAGCTTGCTGTGGACTTGGAGTCGGTCGGCTCCACCGACCCGATGCTTGTCGACTCCGACACGGCATCGCTCGACGCCTACCCCTCCGACGTGGTAGTCTTCAACGACCCTCTCCCTCAAGCTGACAGCGGCAGCAGCGCTGTCACTGAGGTGCTGGTCATCAGCCACGTCGCCGACTCGGGCGAGAACGCCCACGGCGCCCTACACGCGATGCATGACTTGTCCGTCCCCATCCCGGCCGACGCCGACGCCGAGACCCTGGAGGCACGTCGCCTCGCCCTCATCGCGGAGGGCCAGAAGATAGCCTCCATGAGACGCCTCACCGAGGCTCACCAGCGTGAAGTCGACCGCGCCGCCTCATGGCGGGCCGAGCCGGGCCGGCCTCGTCAAGAAGCGCGGCGCGGCCATCGCCAGCATGCTGGGGGCAGACCGCCCCGTCTACGCCATGCCGCTCGAGAATCTGCGAGCCGCTCAGGCGGCCGCAGAAGAGCTGAATGGGCTGGGGGCTGATGAGCTCCCCTACATGACAAGGCGCATCCAGCAGCTGATCGACGCGGCCGCAGAACGGCATGAAGCCGGCGCCCGCGCTGAGAGTCCTCCCCCACGCCGAGAGCACGCCGCGACATCCCTGTCGCCGACTGCGAGTGGCGCCCGCGCAAGGAAAGGCAAGGAGCCGGCTGCTAGCCGCAGCTGGACTTGAATCACCATCGAGCGCGACGCGGAAGGCCGCCCTCGAGCAGTGGAGCGCCAAGGCAATCCGCCTCCTCCCCCGCCTCGTGGGGAGAGATGTCCCACCCCGCCGCCTGTCACGCATCCGACTCTCGGTGGCCGACTAGGCCACCGCGAAGGAGTCGGCGAGAACGACGCCCGCCACCGGATCGACCGCCTAGCTCGATCCCTGGCGCTAGAAGAAGAAGATGATGTCGGCCCGCCATGCTTCGGCCCCCGCATCCGCGACGAGCCCTTCCCCAAAGGGTTCTCGCTCCCCAGAGACACGCCCAAGTACAACGGCTCTGTGAAGCCGGAAGATTGGCTCATCGACTACTCTACTATTGTCAGCATAGCGAACGGCAACAGGCGCGTAGCCGTGAAGTACGTCCCTCTCATGCTGCAAGGCACGGCACACACCTGGCTCAACAGTCTCAAGCCCTACAGCGTCAACAACTGGCTGGACTTCACGGAAGTCTTCGTCCGCAACTTCACCAGCACGTACAAGCGGCCTCCAAAGCCCCGCCAGCTCTCCTTATGCGTCCAAGGGCCCAGCGAGTCGACCCGCGACTACCTCACGCGGTGGGCCGAGCTCCGCAACTCCTGCGAGGGGGTGCACGAGGTTCAAGCCATCGAATACTTCACCACCGGGTGCCGAGAGGGCACCCTCCTCAAGCACCGACTCCTCTGCGACGAGCCGGCTACCCTCGACGAGCTGCTGGTCATTGCAGACAAGTACGCCACAGCCGACTCCTCGATGAAGACCGAGCTCCGAGTGGACGCCTCTGGGAAGGTGCTCGCTCCGGCTCCTAAGGCGCCGGCTGGCGACTCCAATCGGCGCCCTACCAAAACGACCACAAGCGCAAGGCCCCTATGCCGCCTTCCACCAGTCGGTAGGTGGCCACAGTCGAAGATGAGCAGCCCGAAGAACGGCCCGCTCCCAAGAAGAAGGGCGGCAGGGCGACTTGGCAGCCGGCCTTCTCCTACGAGCAGACTCTTGATGCCCCCTGCAAGTTCCACAGCGGCGCGAAGCCGTCCAACCACACGACCCAAAAGTGCCACTGGCTCACACGGATCTCCAAGGGCGAGGGGCTGGTGCCGCCTCCGCCTCCCGGCCCGCCGCCTCCAGCCCCCCAGCAGCCGGCTGCTCGACCAGCAGTCGGAGCCATTCAAGATGAGTTCCCTGATGAGCACGCCGCCTACGTCGTCTACACGAGCTAGGTTGAAGACAAACGCAGCAGGCGCCGACAGCACCAAGAGGTCAACGCAGTCGCCTCCAGCAACCTCGAGTTCATGCATTGGTCCGAAAGGCCTATCAACTGGAGCCGGGCCGATGACCCAGAGGTGATGCCGTCCCCTTGCTCCTACGCATTGGTGTTGGATGTCACCCTCGCAACGGAGAGGCAGGCTGCCTGATTCTCCCGCGTTCTGATTGATGGCGGAAGCAGTATCAACATACTGTACCGCGACACCATGAAGAAGTTGAACCTCAAGGCGAAGCAGCTCATGCCAAGCCGGACCGTGTTCCATGGCATCGTACCCGGCCTGTCCTGTTCCCCGATCGGCAAGATCAAGATGGATGTTCTCTTCGGAGACAAGGATCACTTTCGCCGAGAAGCAATCTGGTTCGAGGTAGTGGATCTGGAAAGCCCTTACCACGCCTTGCTTGGCCGACCTGCTCTGGCCAAGTTCATGGCTGTGCCCCACTACGCCTACCTGAAGATGAAGATGCTGAGCTCGAAGGGGATCATCACTGTAGTCGGCGACTACAAGAAGTCCATCGCGTGCGCTGTAGCCAGCAGCCGGCTGGTCGAGTCCCTCGTAGTAGCAGAAGAGAAGATGCCGGAGCGAGTTGTGGCCATGGCCGGCAAGCAGCTGGCCTTGTCCCCCAACCCCAAGGAATATGATGCGCAGGGCTCCTTCCAGCCGGCCAAGGAGATGAAGAAGATACCTCTGGACCCGGAGAACCCGGAGAGGTTTGCAGTCATTGGTGCAAACCTGGACAGTAAATAGGAAGGCGAGCTCGTCGACTTCCTCCGTGAGAATCGAGACATCTTTGCATGGTCCCCAAAGGACATGCCGGGTGTTCCGAAGGATTTCGCCGAGCACATGTTACACGTCCGAGCCGACACGAAGCTGGTCAAGCAGCCTCTCCGCCGACTGTCGGAAGAGAAGAGAAGAATCGTAGGAGAAGAGATAGCCCGGCTCCTTGTCGCCGGCTTTATTACGGAAGTATTTTTCCCAGAGTGGCTTGCCAACCCAGTCTTGGTGTTGAAGAAGAATAGGAAATGGCGTATGTGTATAGACTACACTAGCCTCAACAAGGCCTACCCCAAAGATCCGTTTGCTCTGCCCCGGATTGATCAAGTAATAGACTCCACAGCCGGATGCGAGCTGTTGAGTTTCTTGGATGCCTACTCAGGATACCACCAGATTAATTTGGACCCAGCAGACCGCCTGAAGACCGCCTTCATCACACCATTTGGAGCTTTCTGTTACCTGACTATGACATTCGGCTTGAGGAATGCCGGTGCCACTTTTCAGCGTTGCATGCAGAAATGCCTCCTCAAGCAACTCGGCAGAAATGCCCACGTCTACGTAGACGATATTGTGGTGAAGACAGAGAAGCGCGGCACCCTGCTGGAAGACCTCAAAGAAACATTTGCCAACTTGCGCCGATTCCAGATCAAGCTCAACCCCGAGAAATGCGTGTTCGGAGTACCAGCCGGCCAGCTTCTAGGCTTTCTGGTCTCCAAACGCGGCATTGAGTGCAACCCTGTGAAGATCAAGGCCATTGAGAGACTGGAGATTCCCACCAAGTTGCGAGATGTGCAGAAGTTCACCGGGTGCCTGGCCTCCCTAAACCGCTTTATCAGCCGGCTGGGAGAGAAGGCTCTCCCCCTGTACCGACTCATGAAGAAATCCACTCATTTCGAGTGGAACGACCAAGCAGACCAAGCCTTCCATGAGTTGAAGAAGATGTTGACCACTCCACCTGTCCTGGCGGCGCCGACTGAGAAGGAGCCCATGCTCCTCTACATTGCCGCAACTAGTCGAGTGGTCAGTACAGTCATCGTGGTCCAGCGCCTAGAAGAAGGCCGAGCCCAACTAGTCCAGAGGCCGGTATATTATCTAAGCGAAGTACTGTCCAGCTCAAAGCAAAACTACCCACACTACCAGAAGATGTGCTATGGAGTGTACTTTGCCGCCAAGAAGCTGAAGCCCTACTTTCAAGAGCATCCCATCACGGTCGTATGCACCGCCCCGCTTGCCGAGATCATAGGCAGTCGGGATGCATCCGGCCGGGTGGCTAAATGGGCCATTGCGCTGGCGCCTTACACAATCTTCTACCAGCCCCGCACCGCCATCAAGTCCCAAGCATTGGCCGACTTCCTCGTCGACTGGGCCGAGACCCAGTACCTACCGCCGGCTCCCGACTCTACTCATTGGCGGATGCACTTCGACGGGTCCAAGATGCGCATCGGCTTGGGAACCGGCATCGTCCTCACCTCTCCCAAAGGCGACAAGCTCAGATACACGCTGCAAATCCACTTTGCCGCCACCAACAACGTGGCTGAATATGAGGCGCTCATACACGGGCTCCGGCTAGCCAAAGAGCTTGGCATACGCCGGATCCTGTGTTATGGCGACTCAGACTTGGTGGTCTAGCAGTCATCTGGCGACTGGGACGCCAAGGATGCAAACATGGCGAGCTATCAATTCCTCGTCCAGCAGATCAGTGGGTACTTCGAAGGGTGCGAGTTCCTTCACGTGCCACGGGCCGACAATGACCAAGCAGATGCCCTGGCACGGATCGGCTCCACCCGACAGGCTATACCAACCGGTGTCTCTCTCCAGCGCCTCCTCAAACCGTCTATCAAGCCGTCTCCAGAGTCGGACTCTATCTTCGTACCGCCCGCCCCCGATGCAGCCGGATCCAACTGGAGGAACCCAGCAGGCGGCTCGGGGACTTCGACAAGCGGCCCGGGGACTGCCGTAGTCGCACCCGGCTCGGGGACTTCAGAACCCGGCCCGGGGACTGCAGCAGTCGGCCCGGGGACTGCAGCGACACAAGAAGCGGTGGCCGACTCCAACTCTCCACCACCCAACCCACCCACCCGAGTCACAGTGGCCGTACTAACAGTAGAAGAAGTCACAACTCCATCATGGGCCCAGCCCATCCTCAACTTCCTAGTCAACAGAGAGCTGCCGACTGATGAGATCTCGGCAAGGCTAGTGCAACGCCGAGCCAGAGCATATGCAATAATAAACAGAGAACTTGTCAAGCGCAGCGTCACTGGAGTCTTCCAGCGCTGCGTCGAACCAGAGAAGGGTGTAGCAATCCTCAAGGATATCCACCAAGGCGAATGCGGCCACCACGCAGCCTCAAGATCACTTGTGGCCAAAGCTTTCCGCCATAGTTTCTTCTGGCCGACTGCTTTGGAAGATGCCAAAGAGATAGTCAAATGCTGCAACGGATGCCAAGTTTTCAGTTCCAAGCAACACCTGTCGGCTTCTGCACTCAAGACCATCCCCCTCACCTGGCCCTTTGCCGTCTGGGGGCTGGACATGGTGGGCCCATTCAAGACAGCCCGCGGCGGCTTGACACATCTGCTTGTCGCCGTGGACAAATTCAGCAAGTGGATCGAAGCGAAACCGATCAAGAAGCCGAACGGGCCGACTGCTGTGACATTCATTGCCGACATCACTACTCGGTATGTCATGCCACACAGCATCATCACCGACAACGGCACAAACTTTGCCAAGGGAGCACTGGCACGTTTCTGCACGACACAGGGCATCTGACTGGACTTAGCGTCCGTTGCCCACCCGCAGTCAAACGGCTAGGTCAAGCGAGCAAACGGCCTCATCCTCTCCGGCATCAAGCCCCGACTGGTCGTACCACTGGAGCGCTCGGCCGGCTGCTGGCTCGACGAGCTGCCGGCTGTCCTCTGGAGTCTGCGTACTACCCCAAACAAGTCAAGCGGCTTCACTCCGTTCTTCCTTGTATATGGTGCCGAGGCTGTCATCCCAACTGACATCGAGTTCGACTCGCCTCGGGTCACCATGTACACGGAGGCGGAGGCCAAGGAAGCGCGAGAAGACGGCGTCGACCTGCTAGAAGAAGGCCGGCTGTTAGCACTCAACTGGTCCGCCATCTACCAGCAGGGTTTGCGCCGTTACCACAACCGGAAGGTCAAGCCAAGATCCTTCCAAGAGGGCGACCTTGTGCTTCGGCTGATCCAGCGAACAGCCGGCCAGCACAATCTCTCGGCCCCTTGGGAAGGCCCTTTTGTCGTCAGCAAGGCACTAGGCAACGACTCCTACTACCTGATCGACGCACAAAAACCAAGAGCACGCAAGAGGGATGATTCCGGCAAGGAGTCGGAACGACCATGGAACGCAAACCTCCTGAGAAGATTTTACAGTTGAAAGCAGTATGTATCATACTACCGTTTTTTGTATTAAATATGAGACAAACGGGCCCCTCGAGGTGCACTCGGGGACTGCCCTCCTTTATCTATGAATGACGAGCGTCATACTCATGAATGTATTATTACATTTGATTTTCTATCTGGCACCGGGTTCGACTAGTCGGCCCGGGGACTGGCCGCATTAAGTTATATTAGAAGTTCTACCTGAAGTCAGACAAGTAGTGTGCCGGCACCCGAGCCCTCTCTTGTTGAAAGTCGCAGCTCGAAGAACCGACTGTCCAACTGGCAAGAGCCAAAGGCAGAAAGGATACCCACACGAAAAACGGCTAAGGACTAACGAACTTATATAACGCAAAGACGGCCTCCAACCACGCCTACCGGCTGTCAAAACAGCCGGCTGGCCGGCCTCCCAGTCACTTCGCTATAATCCAACAAAGCTAGAGTACTTGCCCTCCCAACTGGCCAAGCACTTCGCCAGCCACAGATTGCAGAGCAGCTGTTCGGCTGGGAAGTCGGTAACCAAGGGAGGGCGGCAAAGGAAACAGCCGAAGGATGAAAAGCAAAGAACAAGGGAAAGCCAAACGCATGCATAATTATATTTACACATAAGGCCCCCAACAGGCCGGCAGTCAATATAGTTCGAATACACCCCCAGTGGGTGGAATTGTGCAAACTTAACAATATACTGTTCCAAGAGTGGTAAAACAGGAAAGTAGAGGCAGCAGACTAGACTAAGGGCGCAGCAGGGGAGCCGGGCTGGTCGGTGGAGACAGCGCCGCCGGCCGGAGGAGTGGCCGGCTGGCGGGTCTCGGCTTGATCATCGCCGGCTGCAGGCAGTGCACCCACGCATGCCTTGTTCCTGGAGGCACGGTCAAGCTGAGGCTGACCGACCGCTCCACCATCTGGCGCGGCGTCTTCACCCTCCTCCTCCTCCTCCTCGCCCTCGTCGGTGGAGTCGATCTCCTCCGCCGAGTCCTCGCCATCTGCCGGGTTCAGCCCAAACCACTCCTCCGGCTGGGCAACGCCGTTGTCGTCCACCTCAGGAGCGAAGGCGCTGGTGTCGGTGTAGTCGGCAATCGCCGAAGCCCGCTGGATGATTGTCGGCCGCGCCGGCTCCAGCTCCGTGTCGGCCTCCTGCCGCCAGATGGCCAGCTGGTCCAGACTCAGCTCAGGATACCAGGCCTTGACGAACTCCAGCGCCCGCCTGGCGCCGGACCGAGCCGCAGAAGCCTTCCAGGCCTCGAAGCGGCCGACCACCACCTCCAGCCAGTCGGCAGTCCGACTGGGGGTGCGGGGAATCACCTCACCAGGACAGAGAGCGGCCAACACCTGCGCCCCAACATGCTGAAGCTGGCGGAGCATGCGGTGAGCCGGCTGGAGGCGGGCTTGAATCGCCAAGAGCTGCTCCTCCAGCGACCGGCGAGCATTCGGCGCGATCTCGGCGCCAGCCTGCCTTTGTGCCTCGCGGTGGGCCTCGACGACCTGGTTGGCGGCAGTAGAGTAGCCAGGGAAGTACTCTGTGCAAGAAAGAAAGAGAAAGAAGAGAAAAACACCAAGTCAGAAAATGAGCCAAACGGCAAGCGGCAAGCAAGGGACGAAGAAGAGGGCGGCCTACCGTCAACCAAGTCTTCGATCTGGCCGTAGCCGTCGATCAGCGACTGCCTCGCCTCGGCCCAGCTTGCCGCCTCTGTCTCATATTCGGCTTGGATGGCGGCCTCGCTGTCCTGCACCGCCTTCAGGGCCGCCTTATGGCTCTTCTCCTGGTCGGCCAGCCTCTTGGCCAGGCGGTCACGCTCCTTGGCCAAGGCGTCAAACTCGGCCTCCTTAGCGCGGAGGGCGGCCTGAGTCCCACCTAGCTGCTCCCTCAGTTTGGCGTTGGCCGCTGCAGGCATGGCAGAAAAGAAAGAAGCAATAAGGAAGAAGTCGTCAAGGAAGATCCGACCCGACTGTTCAACAGTCGGCCCGAATCTTGGCGACTACACCCAGCGGGTGCGCTGACGCGCCCCCACGTGAGATAAAAGATGAAGCACTTACCCTGGCTCTTAGATAGATCAGCATTATTCTGGGTCAGCTCCCGAGCCTGGGAGTTGAAGGCAGCCGCGCGGAGGTTATGGTAGTCCTGCAAGTCAGGCAGAGAAGCGAATGAGAACAAGATAGCAAAACAAAGCCCGCTAAGAAGTTCCAAGCCGCCTGCTCAGCAGCCAACTCGGAACTCGGGGACTACACCCAGTGGGTGCGCTGACGCGCCCCCACGAAAGAAACCAAGATCAAAAAAGCAAAAATAGGAAGACTAACCCGAATGGCCGCTCGCATCGCAAGGAACTCGTCGTTGTATTTCCTTAGTGCTGCAGCCTGGGACTGAAGCCGGTTCCGGACATCCTGCGCCGCAACGTTCACCATGGCCGTCCCTCCACCCGGCGTCCACCCCGAGCTGGCACTGGCCGCCTCCATGTCCCGGGCCGACGAGCCGGAGCCCGCGGCCTTCTGCGGGTCCGATGCAGCCTTCCCCGCGCGCTGGCGCGATGGCGACTGGACCACCAGGTCCGTCCTCGCGGCTGAATCTCCCCCGGCCGATTGCGTAGGCGGCACGTTAGGCCGCCTGCCTTGAGTCGCCCCAGTCGGCGGGGCCGGTGCCGCCTCCCTCTCCGGGACGATGACGACGTCCTCCCTCTCAAACCCCGGCTGGTCGCCGTTGGCTTCCTCCGGCGGGGGTGACGGGACCTCGGGCGCCGCGACACGCAGAGGGGTGACGAGCAAGGCCCCCTCCGCTGTTGTCGCGGCCGCAGCCTCCGCTTGGGCCTTGGCCGCTGCATCGGCACGCGCCTTCGCCGCCTCCTCCTCCTCCTGTGCCGCCTTAGCGGCAGCCGCCCTCAACTCCTCCGCCTCCCGCTCCTCCTGTGCCTCCCGCGCGTTTCGCTCCGTCGCCGCCTGAAGCTCGGCACGGGGGTCCATGCGGCGGGTGCTCCCGGATCCTCCCGGCGATCCAACGACGGAGGCGGCAGCAACCCGCTCAAGCAAAACCGGAGCCCTGATTTTTGAGAAAGGACAAGGATTCAGAAATCACCAAGAAAAGAAGAAAGAATGTACAAAGGAATATACACTTACGCCGACACCATCTGTGGCTGCTTCACCGTCTTGCGGAAGTGGGCCGCCTTCGCGGCCGCCTCATCCCGCCTGGTCGCCGCCGCCCTGCCCTTGGGCTTCTTCGGCCGAATGTCGAAAAGCCCGACGCGGCACGGCGCTTCTGCCCGCCGCCCCGAGCAGGCGGCGCGGCGGAGGAACCCGCGCCGTGGCCGGGCGCCGGCTGGCGGCATGGGACGATTTCCGCCTCGTCGTCATCCGACCAGTCGTCGAAGCTGGCTGCAAGCCCGGAGCCGCCTGCTTCGCCGCCGGCTTTGCCACCACCCGCCTCGGTGTTTTCATCCATGGCGGCCGCCCCCAAGTCGTGGTCCTCCAGGTCATGCTCCGCCCGGTCGGGGAGGAATCGGCGCTCCGCCTCCGACCCGGCTGCAGGTCAAAGGAGAGGGCTCTGCCAAGACGTGCCGACTGGTCAGAGTCAGCCAAAAGGAACTCGGCGATAAAACTAAGATAAGAAAGGGAAAAAGAGAACATACCGTGGGCGGAGGATGTGCACGGGAATATGGCTCCTTGCCAAACCGCCACTCTACGGAGAGCTTGCAGTTCACAAGATAATTCACCATATGGGCCACCTCGTCGTGCGGCATGTCTTTGGTGCACATCCGACTCGGATCGAGTTGGCCGCTCATCTGACACATCAAGTGAGGGCGGCTCTGAAGCAGAAGCACCCGGCGCGCGACGAAGGCGGCCAGCAAGTCGGACCCAGTCAGGCCCTTGGACTAGATCATCACCCGCAGTCGGACGACGACCGCGGCTCCAGCCTGCGACAACGTCACGGCCCGATAGGACCACTGGGGCCGCCTCCCAGCCGGCGGGCCGGCTACGTAAGCCGGCAAGTTGACGTAGTCGCCTTGTGGGGCGACGTTCTTCACGTAGAAATATGACTTCTGCCAGAGCTTCAACGACTGGATTTACGTGATGACGGAGAAGGGGTTGTCGGCCGCCGGCCTCCGCATCGCGATGAAGGCGCCGCTCTGGGCCGGCACGCCCTGCATGCGGGTGCCCAGCTTAGATTGGAAGAACTCCCCCCAGAGCTCGAGGGTGGGGAGAACGCCAAGAAAGCCTTCGCACAAGGTGACGAAGGCGGACAGCAGCACCACCGTGTTCGGAGTGAGGTGGTGCGGCTGGAGTTGATAGAAGTCGAGGAAGGAGCGGAAGAAAGCGCTCGCCGGCAAGCCGATACCGCACAGGAAGTGCGAGCGGAAGACTACCCGCTCGCCTTCCTCCGGTGCCGGCGTGATCTCCTTCGCATGCGCGAGACGGACCCGCACCTGGTCCGCGCCGGGCAACCGCCGCGTCTTGCGGAGGAACTCGATGTGGTCCATATGGACGTTGGAGCCGTCCCAGTCCCCGCCGTAATGCATGGTTGCGAGAAGCTAACGAGGAAGAGTGCGGCAACGGAGAAAGCACGGCCCTGCGGCAGCAAAGCTGTGGGGCGGAGTGAAGATTGGTGGGATGGCGCGGCGGCGAAGCGCTGCTGCGAGGGAAAGCAGGAGGAAGAAGATGGCAGAGAGGAGAGGAGCGTGCGAGCGTCTGCCGCTTCCCCTCCTCTCCCTACTTATAGCCTCGTGTGGCGAGCCGAGGAGGCGAGGCGTGGGGAGGAACATGGGATTAACTGCGCCCACTCCCCCACGTCCCGCGATTATTGCGCCCTAACGGCGTGCGGAAACCGCCGCCGGAAGACGTGCGGACAGCTTTGGGCCACAAAGAATCCGCGCCTGGGCCTAGGCGTAGGAGTGGTGGGCCCTCGGCCTGCGGCGACGTCTTGTCGTGCGCGTGGGTTGGTAGGCTCTTTTCAGCCAAGGGACGCCACATGGTTCGCAGTCGGCGAGCGGCCGGCCCGCTGCCCGGCGCACGCGCCAACAGACTCCCGCCTTCCGACTTTAAAAATTTCGCCAAGACGACGCGCCCAACCGAAGCCGGCTCCCAGCAGCTGGCTCGTCAAGATAAGAAGCTGACCAAGCTTCTCGACCTCCTCTCAGCCTCGAAGCCCAACCAGCTTCGGGGACTACTGTCAGAGTAAATGGCCACGGGTAGCCTAACCGACTCCCCCTGGCTCTTTGAAAAGTTATCAGGCCATTCAAGCCTTCAAGCATACAAAGCATAGGGCCGCCTTCCCCCGGCCGGCTATCCCTAGGCCCGACTCCCAGAAGGCGACCCAGCCTCAGAAATCTCCCCCAAGAAAGATACAAGATAGCTGACTCCAGGGAGCCGGTCCCAAGAGGACCGACTCCCAGAAGCCGGCCATGAAGAAAGCAGACTCCGAGAAGCCGGCCATGAAGAAAGCCGGCTCCCAGAAGCCGGCCAAGACTGCACCCACTAAGACTGTACCCACATAACAGCGATAGGATGGGGCGTGGCCGCAGTACAGCCCACTACCCCCGAATCCCGGAACAGGCATGGCCATAGGGCGCCGTACGGGCCAGCCATCCCCCGTCCGGCGCGGCACTGTAGCCATGATGGCCTCGATGTCACCCACGACAGGCGCCAGTACGGCCCGTAGGCGGCGGGCCCCTTTTGCCAGAGAGACACCCGAAGGCGGCCTGGCCTCCTCTAGTCGGCCAGGAGTGTGGCCGGCTCCCCATAGCCGGGCACCTCCCTCCCTCGAAACATGTGCCTCATTAAGGAGAAAAGATGAGGTAAGGCTACAGTGGGAGCCTGCAAGGCGGCGACACTGTAGCCACGCTTACCTCAACAAAGCTCTCGTCATCAGAGGCGAGGCAACAGTAACCAGCCGCCGACAAAGCCCCTAAGCGGTGGGGCCGGCCTGTCGGCCGAGAGGCCTGCAGCCGGCGGGACCCACCAGTCGGCGAGCCCCAATGACCGGCGGAGAAGCCGGCGAGCATAGAAGCTGACGGCTGGGACCCACGCCCAGCCGGATTACCATTGTACCCCTGGGGGTAGGCCTATATAAACCCCCCGGGACACCCATGCAAAGGGTTGATCTCATAGAATTCCACACACCACATAGAGAGAAAAGGAGAGCTAGCCTTGCCCTTCTTCTTCCTCTAGCCAAACAGCTCAAGGAGCGCTTGTAGCTACTTGTATTAATCTAGTGATCATGCGGAGACCCCGCAGAGCAGGACTAGGGGTGTTATCTCCACGGAGAGCCCCGAACCTGGGTAAGATCCGTCGGCGTGCATGTCTTCGCCTCATCCCGTTTCCAGGCACCGGATACTGGCTCCCACAATGATAAGCCACCCGTTGGCATATGTCGCACCTACCACCCAACAATCGAAACCTAAGTCTCCTGTACGCCCCTATTGCCAAAGTTATTCCTCGTGTTTGACTCCGTATGTAGTTCATGGGTCACCTTCCTAGAGATGATCTATTCTGGTATCAGACCCAATATCGATTCCCGCTGCTGTGAACCCCTATCATGCCCTGTTTCACACATCAAACGATTGTCTACCCGCTCGAAACTTCCCATGATACCTCCTTACTTGACTCTCGATGTTTTCTTAAGTTTCAATTCGAGAGTTACTTTCCGCCACATTCCCCAATGTTATCGACCAGATATCAACCTTGCAGAGGTTCGTTCTCCCGGAATACTCACCCTTTATTCTTTCGTAAGTACGATGGGGTTCCCGAAGAAACGATGTCGACTTCATCTTGATGACCTGAAATAGAGAATTGAAGACATCAACGAAAGGGATTAACTTCTTCGAGAAGAGCAGCCACTACTGAGAAGATCCGTTAGAATTTCGTAACCAGACTTTTCCCCCTTACTCTACCTCTTAAATCTCGGGACGAGATTTCTTGTAGTGAAGGAGAATTGTGACGCCCGAATAATTAGGCTACAGTAATCCCATGTTAACGATGCCACGTCACATCGGTTACTGTTGTTAATCTCGCGTTGGATCAAAACTATTCAAATTCAAATTTTAAATTTTGTCAAACATCAAAAAATTTCAAACATTAAAACTAAAATGTTCGTAGTGTGCCAATTAATGCCTAGGTATTTATGATGAAGGAACCATCTTTTTACAGGATGTCTAAATATTTTAAATTGAGAAAACAAAAAAGAAAATAAAGAAAAGGGGCAAAGCACCCCTCTCCCTGGCCCAAATGGCCCATCTGATCTGGCCATATAGGCCACCAGGAGACCCACCCCATCCCACCTTAACCTCCCGAAACCCTAACCCCCTCCCCACTCGCTCCCACTCCCCCCCCTACGTCACCACTCCCCCCTCCCGATCCGATCTGGATCGGGATCGATCCCGCGCCCTCGACGCCCGATGCCGCCCTGCCGATCGACGCCGGAGCCTCCTCGCCGGACTGCCTCCCCATCGCACGTCGTCCCCGTCCTCCTCCTCGCGCCCCGCTGCCAAGTCCCCTACGAACCCCCGTGAGCTCCTCCTTCTCCTCCATTAGCCCCTGTGGGCGAGCTCGCGCTCGCGCCCGCCCGTACACAACTGCGTCGCCGCGCACCTGCTCCTGGTCGCGCCGAAGCGCGCGCGTGTTCGTGCACCACGCGCCCGCTGCCTCCTCTCCCGCGGCCCCCTGACCTCCACCCATGCTTGGCTCCGGCCACGCCCGCGCCGGACAACTATGCCGGCCGCGCCCGTGGCGGCCCCCACTGCGCCCTTGGGGCGCGCTGACGTCGCCTCCCCACTCTGTCGCTCCGGCCATCCTCTCCTTCTCGCACCAACACCGCGGCCATCTACGCCCGCGCCCGACGCTGCCCTCCCGTCAGCGTTCCTCTCCGGCGACCACCGTGAAGCCCTCGCCCCGCCCGCTGCTGCCCAGGGCCCCCCTACTCCCCTCGTCCCACTCTGCCGCGGCCTCCACCTCATCGCGCGCGCACGCGTCGTGCCGTCCGCTGCCGAGCGCGCCGTCCCCAACCGCTCCACCCCTCCGCAGCTGCTCGTCGGCCGCCTGGCCAGCGCCGTAGCCACCAGCGCCCCGTATCGCTCTGCTGGGCTGGGCCCATTGCGGCTGCGCCCGCAGCGCCCAGCGCCCGAACCCACTAAGGCCCCTAGGGCCAATGACATGAAGGGCCCACGCCCCTGCAACGTTTTAAAAAAAGATAAAAATTAATTGATAAATTAATTAACTTAATTAAATTAGTTTAGTTAAACTTAATTAACCATGCTTAATTAAACCCTAATTAACCTGAACAGTCAATGACATGCGGACCCCACACGTCAGCAACCAAGTCAACACCTCTGTTGACTGCTGACGTCATGCTGATGCAGTAATGCTATTTTCGAATTAATTTAATAATAATAATTTAGAAATTGATTAAAACTTTGAAAATTAATATAAAATAATTCATAACTCGGATGAAAATACTTTGTACATGAAAGTTGCTCGGAACGACGAGACAAATCCGAATACGCAGCCTGTTCGTCCACCACGCACCCCTAGCATAGCAAACATGCAACTTTTTCCCTCCGGTTCATCTGTCCGAAAACGTGAAACACCGGGAATACTTTCCCGGATGTCTCCCCCTTCGCCGGTATCGCCTACTGCCGCGTTAGGGCACACCTAACACCGCTCGTTGTCATGTCATGCATATGTTTGTATTATATTTATTGTTTCTTCCCCCTCTTCTCTCGCTAGACCTCGAGACCGACGCCGCTGCTACCTAGTACGACTACAGTGTTGACGACCCTTCCTTCTTGCCAGAGCAACCAGGCTAGCCCCCCCTTGATCACCAGATATCGCCTATTCCTTCTCTCTACTGCTTGCATTAGAGTAGTGTAGCATGTTACTGCTTTCGGTTAATCCTATTCTGCTGCATAGCCTGTTATTGTTGCTAAAGTTCTTACCCTTACCTGCAATCCTAAATGCTTAGTATAGGATGCTAGTATTCCATCAGTGGCCCTACATTCTTGTCCGTGTGCCATGCTATACTATCTGGCCATGATCACTCGGGAGGTGATCACGGGTATATACTTACATACATACTATATATGATACATGGTGGTGACTAAAGTCGGGTCGGCTCATAGAGTACCAGCAAGTGATTCCGATGTGGGGGCTGAAAGGACAGGTGGCTCCATCCCGGTAGAGGTGGGCCTGGGTTCCCGACGCCCCCCTACTATTACTTTGTGGCCGAGCGACAGGGCAGGTTGTGACCACCTAGCTGAGAGGTGGGCCTGGCCCTGGTTGGCGTCCGTGGTTACTTCATAATAACACGCTTAACAAGATCTTGGTATTTGATCTGAGTTGGGTCGTTGACCTTATACGCACTAACCGCCACGTGGGACAAGATATGGGCAACCGGCGTCGTGGTATCAGCCGAAGCCTTCTTGATGTCAGCGACTGAGCGGCGCGCGCCGGGTTGGACCGCGTAACGGAACTTCCTTCGTAATGGAGGTTGCTAGGTCTGCTCACCGGCCGCGTACGCAACATGCAGGTGTGCAATGGGTGATGGGCCCAGACCCCTACGCGCATAGGATTATGCCGGCGTGCTGACCTCTCTGTTGTGCCTAGGTAGGGCTGCGACGTGTTGATCTTCCGAGGCCGGACATGACCCAGGAAAGTGTGCCCGGCCAGAGGGATCGAGCGTGTCGGGTAATGTGGTGCACCCCTGCAGGGAAGTTGATCTATTCGAATAGCCGTGTCCACGGTAACAGGCGACCCGGAGTTGTACCTTGACCTTATGACAACTAGAACCGGATACTTAATAAAACACACCCTTCCAAGTGCCAGATATAACCCGGTGATCACTCTCACACAGGGCGACGAGGGGAGGATCGCCGCGTAGGATTATGCTATGCGACGATACTTGGTGAACTTAGCATCTACTCTCTTCTACATGCTGCAAGATGGAGGCTGCCAGAAGCGTAGTCTTCGACAGGACTAGCTATCCCCCTCTTATTCTGGCATTCTGCAGTTCAGTCCACCGATGTTGCCCCTTTACACAGATACCCATGCATATGTAGTGTAGATCCTTGCGTGCGAGTACTTTGGATAGTACTCACGGTTGCTTTTCTCCCTCTTTTCCCCCTTTCCTTTCTTCTCGGTTGTCGCAGCCAGATGCTGGAGCCCAGGAGCCAGACGCCACCGTCGACAACGACTCCTACTACACCGGAGGTGCCTACTACTACGTGTAGGCTGCTAACGACGACTAGGAGTAGTTTAGGAGGATCCCAGGCAGGAGGCCTGCGCCTCTTTCGATCTGTATCCTAGTTTGTTCTAGCCATCTTATGGCAACTTGTTTAACTTATGTCTGTACTCAGATATTGTTGCTTCCGCTGACTCGGCTATGATCGAGCACTTGTATTCGAGCCCTCGAGGCCCCTGGCTTGTATTATGATGCTTGTATGACTTATTTTATTTTTAGAGTTGTGTTGTGATGTCTTCCCGTGGGTCCCTGATCTTGATCGTACACGTTTGCGTGTATGATTAGTGTACGATTGAATCGGGGGCGTCACAGCAACCAACGCGATAAAGGTGTTGTCAATCCCTTCACGGCCACTTGCAAAAGTGAGATCTGATAGAGATAATAAGATAAATATTTTTGGTATTTTTGTTGTATAGATTGAAAAGTAAAGATTGCAAAATAGTAAACGAGATGTGATGTAAATAAAAGAGATATAATATGATATAAAAGAGACCCGGGGGCCATAGGTTTCACTAGTGGCTTCTCTCAAGATAGCATATCTTATGGTGGGTGAACAAATTACTATCGAGCAATTGATAGAAAAGCGCATAGTTATGAGAATATCTAGGCATGATCATGTATATAGGCATCACGTCCGTGACAAGTAGATCGAAACGATTCTGCATCTACTACTATTACTCCACACATCGACCGCTATCCAGCATGCATCTAGTGTATTAAGTTCATAAGAACAGAGTAACGCATTAAGCAAGATGACATGATGTAGAGGGATAAACTCAAGCAATATGATATAAACCCCATCTTTTTTATCCTCGATGGCAACAATACAATACGTGTCGGTTCCCTTTCTGTCACTGGGATCGAACACCGCAAGATTGAACCCAAAGCTAAGCACTTCTCCCATTGCAAGAAAGATCAATCTAGTAGGCCAAACCAAACTGATAATTCGAAGAGACTTGCAAAGATATCAAATCGTACATATAAGAATTCAGAGACGAATCAAATAGTGTTCATAGATAATCTTAATCATAAACCCACAATTCATCGGATCTTGACAAACACGCCGCAAAAAGTATTACATCAAATAGATCTCCAAGAGGATCGAGGAGAACTTGGTATTGAGAATCAAAGAGAGAGAAGAAGCCATCTAGCTAATAACTATGGACCCGAAGGTCTGTGGTAAACTACTCACACATCATCGGGGAGGCTATGGTGTTGATGTAGAAGCCCTCCGTGATCGATTCCCCCTCCGGCGGAGCGCCGGAAAAGGCCCCAAGATGGGATCTCACAGGTACAGAATGTTGCGGCGGTGGAAATAGGGTTTCGTGGTGCTCTCGGATGTTTTCGGGGTATATGAGTATATATAGGCGAAAGAAGTAGGTCGGTGGAGTCACGAGGGGCCCACGAGGGTGGGGGCGCGCCTACCCCCCTGGGCGCGCCCTCCTACCTCCTGGCCGCCTCGTTGCTTCCATGATGTCCACTCCAAGTCTCCTGGATTCTCTCGAAGGTTTCATTCCGTTTGGACTCTGTTTGATATTCCTTTTCTGCGAAACACTGAAATAGGCAAAAACAGCAATTTGCACTGGGCCTCCGGTTAATAGGTTAGTCCCAAAAATAATATAAAAGTGCCGAAAAGGTGAGAAAGGGCAATGCACGGTACCGAAGAGGCTAGCAATGATGGAAGGGTGAGAGTGCGTATAATCCATGGACTCAACATTACTCATAATGAACTCACATACTTATTGCAAAAATCTACAAGTCATAAAAACAAAGTACTACACGCATGCCCCTAGGGGAAGGGTTGGTAGGAGTTAACCATCGCGCGATCCCGACCTCCACACAAAGGAAGACAATCAAAGAAATACCTCATGCTTCAAATTTGTCACACAACGGTTACCATACGTGCATGCTACTGGACTTGCAAACCTCAACACAAGTATTTCTCAAATTCACAACTACTCTACTAGCATGACTCTAATATCACCATCCTCATATCTCAAAACGATCATCAAGCATCAAACTTCTCATAGTATTCAATGCACTTTTTATGAAAGTTTTTGTTATACCCATCTTGGATGCCTATCATATTAGGACTAATTTTATAGCCAAAGCAAACTACCATGCTGTTCTAAAGGACTCTCAAAATAATATAAGTGAAGCATGAGAGATCAATAATTTCTACAAAATAAAACCACCACCGTGCTCTAAAAGATATAAGTGAAGTACTAGAGCAAAATTATCTAGCTCAAAAGATATAAGTGAAGCACATAGAGTATTCTAATAAATTCCGATTCATGTGTGTCTCTCATAAAGGTGTGTACAGCAAGGATGATTGTGGTAAACTAAAAAGCAAAGACTCAAATCATACAAGACGCTCCAAGCAAAACACATATCATGTGGTGAATAAAAATATAGCCTCAAGTAAATTTACCGATAGACGAAGACGAAAGAGGGGATGCCTTCCGGGGCATCCCCAAGCTTAGGCTTTTGGTTGTCGTTGAATTTTACCTTGGGTGCCTTGGGCATCCCCAAGCTTCGGCTCTTGCCACTCCTTGTTCCAAATCCATCAAATCTTTACCCAAAGCATGAAAACTTCACAACACAAAACTCAACAGAAAATCTCATGAGCTCCGTTAGTGTAAGAAAACAAACCACCACTTTAAGGTACTGTGATGAACTAATTATTTATTTATATTGGTGTTAAACCTAGTGTATTCCAACTTCTCTATGGTTCATACCCCCCGATACTAGCCATAGATTCATCAAAATAAGCAAACAACACACGAAAAACAGAATCTGTCAAAAACAGAACAATCTGTAGCAATCTGTAACTTTCGAATACTTCTGGAACCCCAAAAATTCTACCAAATTAGGAAGTCCTGGGTAATTTGTTTATTAATCTTCTGCAAAAAGAATCAACTGAAAAGCACATTTCTCTGATTTATGAAAACTAATCTCGTGCGTGCAAAAGTTTCTGTTTTTCAGCAAGATCAAATTAGCTATCACCGTAGGTTATCCTAAAGGTTCTACTTGGCACAAACACTAATTAGAACACAAAACCACATCTAACCAGAGGCTAGATAAATTATTTATTACTAAACAGGAACAAAAAGCAAGGAACAAAAATAAAATTGGGTTGCCTCCCAACAAGCGCTATCGTTTAACGCCCCTAGCTAGGCATAAAAACAAGAATAGATCTAGGTATTATCATCTTTGGTATGCAATTCTTCAATTGAACACTTATAACCCTTAGGAGTTTCCTTCTTTTTATTAATAATCAAACTCCTAGGCAAGAAATCAAGAAGTTCATTTGTAGCAAAAGGTTCCTTAATGATAGCAAAAAAGTTGGGGTGAACACTTATTGATTTGAGATCTGCAGTTTCCTTACTAGAAGATTCACCCTTATTCTTAGGAACATACATCAATTTAGCAACTTTTGTAGTAGGAGTATTTCTTACGGAAGAAAAGGCAGACCCTAAGTTAGTAATAATATCCTCAATTTTATCAATTCTTGTGGAATCTTGATCTATCTTTTCGTTAACTATGGGTTCCTTTTCCTTAAAAAAATTCAGAGTAACTCCTACTTTAGATCCATATTGGGTGATTTGGTTGTGGATATTTTTATCCAAATTCTAAATCAACTCTATAGTGGAAACTTATTTTCAATAATTTCAAGCATTTGCATCACATGTTCCAAAGTTAAAGTGGTTCCATTAACCAAAAGAGGTGGTGGGCCGAATAAATCTATCATAGCATTATAAGAATCGAAATTATGACCACCCAAGAAATTCCCTCCGGTAATGGTATCAAGAATATATCTATTCCAAGGGGTGATGCCTACATAAAAATTGCAAAGAAGAACGGAAGTGGATTGCTTCCTAGTGGATCTATTCTGAGCATTGCAAATTCTATACCAAGCATCTTTCAAATTTTCCCCCTCCCTTTGTTTAAAATTAAGAACTTCATGATCGGGAGTCCTAACAATGATAGAAGGACTAGCCATGACGACGAACAAAATACCTAACACACGGAGACACAAGAAGCAAGCAAAAAGAGACGAAAAGAAGAAGGGCGAATAAAACGGCAAAGGTGAAGTGGGGGAGAGGAAAACGAGAGGCAAATGGCAAATAATGTAATGCGAGGGATAAGAGTTTGTGATGGGTACTTGGTATGTCTTGACTTGTGCGTAGATCTCCCCGGTAACGGCGCCAGAAATCAGCGAGTTGTCGGGAGATCAAATCTTGACTTGACTTGGCGTAATCCTCCCCGGCAACAGCGCCAGAAATCCTTCTTGCTACCTCTTGAGCATGCGTTGGTTTTCCCTTGAAGAGGAAAGGGTGATGCAGCAAAGTAGCGTAAGTATTTCCCTCCGTTTTTTTAGAACCAAGGTATCAATCCAGTAGGAGGTTACATGCAAGTCGCCTAGTACCTGCACAAACAAATAAGAACCTTGCAACCAACGCGATAAAGGGGTTGTCAATCCCTTCACGGCCACTTGCAAAAGTAGGATCTGATAGAGATAATAAGATAAATATTTTTGGTATTTTTGTTGTATAGATTGAAAAGTAAAGATTGCAAAATAGTAAACGAGATGCGATGTAAATAAAAGAGATATAATATGATAGAAAAGAGACCCGGGGGCCATAGGTTTCACTAGTGGCTTCTCTCAAGATAGCATATCTTACGGTGGGTGAACAAAATACTGTCGAGCAATTGATAGAAAAGCGCATAGTTATGAGAATATCTAGGCATGATCATGTATATAGGCATCACGTCCGTGACAAGTAGATCGAAAAGATTCCGCATCTACTACTATTACTCCACACATCGACCACTATCCAGCATGCATCTAGTGTATTAAGTTCATAAGAATAGAGTAACGCATTAAGCAAGATGACATGATGTAGAGGGATAAACTCAAGCAATATGATATAAACCCCATCTTTTTATCCTCGATGGCAACAATACAATACGTGTCGGTTCCCTTTCTGTCACTGGGATCGAACACCACAAGATTGAACCCAAAGCTAAGCACTTCTCCCATTGCAAGAAACATCAATCTAGTAGGCCAAACCAAACTGATAATTCGAAGAGACTTGTAAAGATATCAAATCATACATATAAGAATTCAGAGAAGAATCAAATATTGTTCATAGATAATCTTGATCATAAACCCACAATTCATCGGATCTCAACAAACACACCGCAAAAAGTATTACATCGAATAGATCTCCAAGAGGATCGAGGAGAACTTGGTATTGAGAATCAAAGAGAGAGAAGAAGCCATCTAGCTAATAACTATGGACCCGAAGGTCTGTGGTAAACTACTCACACATCATCAGAGAGGCTATGGTGTTGATGTAGAAGCCCTCCGTGATCGATTCCCCCTCCGGCGGAGCGCCGGAAAAGGCCCCAAGATGGGATCTCACGGGTACAGAAGGTTGTGGCGGTAGAAATAGGGTTTCGTGGTGCTCTCGGATGTTTTCGGGGTATATGAGTATATATAGGCGAAAGAAGTAGGTCCGTGGAGTCACGAGGGGCCCACGAGGGTGGGGGCGTGCCTACCCCCCTGGGCGTGCCCTCCTACCTCGTGGCCGCCTCGTTGCTTCCTTGGCGTCCACTCCAAGTCTCCTGGATTGTGTTTGTTCCAAAAACGGTTCTCCCGAAGGTTTCATTCCGTTTGGACTCCATTTGGTATTCCTTTTCTGCGAAACACTGAAATAGGCAAAAACAGCCATTTGCGCTGGGCCTCCGGTTAATAGGTTAGTCCCAAAAATAATATAAAAGTGCATAATAAAGCCCATTAAACATCCAAAACAGATAATATAATAGCATGGAACAATCAAAAATTATAGATACCTTGGAGACGTATCATGAACCCTACAGCATATCCACAATCGGCACTAGCTCATGACTTGGCCGCTAGAGCTAGACACAAGGAAGACCAGACGTGGATTGTTGATGCACCTTGGCATTTCTAATCCCTGATGTTGGGTGATTGTTCTTTCTAGGGCACGTTATACAGGTACAAGGACAAATTAAAATAAATATAATTTATATGAAACTTTTATATTTCTGAATAACTTATATACATCATGCTACAATTTAATGATCATTTATTTTTATTTTATACATAATAACATATTGATTCTGCTAATAAAATTATAGTACTTTGTTATACAAATGATATGTGTGTCATCAATGTTACTAAATTTAAGGTGACTCTTTTAACTCCGAATACTGCTAAATGAAAAATAAATAAGAAACTGATGGAACCATGTGGTTCCTTATATATATGGAGTATGTTTATATCCATGTGTTGTATATTATATTATATATATATATAACATGCATATCTCACAAATATCTTAATAGTGTTTTGTGATGAATGATATGTGTTTGATTGTTCCATTCTCTCATCAGATTAAGGACACATTTACCCCGCAAAAAAAGATATTAAAGACACATTTGACTTATCTCAAATGTTCAGACGTTCACTAACATGGACCGACTACTAAGGATGTTCTTGGAATATCTAAAATGTCCAAATGTTCATTAAACATGTAAACGTGGGTTGACTACTAGGAATGTTAGGTCGAATTGGAGCATTCTTGATAGTTACTTTATGTTAAGTGAGTGACTAGCAGGTAGAAGGCGCGGCGGCACGCCGCGCCCGTCATGAAGCTGGTGTGCATGGCTACATTGCTTTTAATGAAAAAGAAAGATGGCAATGGTAAGTGAGTTGGTAGTTGGTAATGTGCAAGCCACTTTTACATAGATAAGTACCGAATGATACCAAAAATCAGTTCACCCATGGTTACAAACACTTAGCTATATATCGTAAGTGTTTCAGTCAAAGTTGTTGCTAACAAAATAGCCACAATTTGAAATCGTCTCTACAAGCAAAACTTGTACAAAATGAAGCTTCCGTCAAACCAAAGGAAAATTGCTCCAGTACACATGTTAAAGATCGCATTTTATGGATAGTACCCATTCTGCAAAAGATCAAAACTTGTATTAGTGAACCAAGCAAGATGTGTCCATGGTAACTTTAACCAAATAAAATGATGGGCAAAGTCAAATGTGTCAAATGATCTAAATAGTTGCTGAGCATATGAACTTTGTCTCCATATATCCGATAAGGATCCACCAGGGCACGCTAGAGGCCCCTGGTGCGCCCTGGTGCCTAGTGGGCCCCACGAGCCTCTTCTCATGGCCTCCAGAAGCTTTCAGGGTCTCTTCTTGCCAGAAAAAAATCTGCAAAAAGTTCCATGGCATATGGACTTCGTTTGATATTGATATTCTGCAAAGTAAAAAACAACAACTGGCACTGGGCACTAAGTTAATAGGTTAGTCCCAAAAATGATATAAAGTTGCTAGTAAATGTATATAAAACATCCAAGATTGATAATATAACAACATGGAACAATCAAAAATTATAGATACGTTGGAGACGTATCAGCTAACCATGTGAAAGTATGGAGGTTCAAACCGCTATTAATGATACTACCAACACGAATAGAACCAGTCAAGACAATGACTTTTTCACTACTAGGGAAAAGCCTAGCAGTAGCGCTGGTTTTTGGCCTAATAGTAGCGCGGGGTGCCGCGCTACTGATACGGCGCTACAGCTAAAGGTTAGCAGTAGCATTGGTCTACACACGCTACTGCTATACGTACTTAGTAGTAGCGCGATTTATAGAAAGCGCTACTGGTAAATACTAGTAGCGCGCCTCTGTTCCCGCGCTACTACTTTTATTGCTTATTCTATTTATTTTTTATTTTATGTCGTATTCATACACCATTATACAAGTTTTCATACAGTAGCAATTTAGACATTGTGTTTACATCATAGTGAGTTATTACATCACTGGGTGAAAGAACCGCGTATTAGTTTCAAGTGGATGGATCCGTCCACTTGAAACTAATCCGCGGTTCTTTCACCCAATGATATAATAAAGCATCATCATCATATCATTAACAACTTATCATCATAATACATCATTGTCATATAACAACTCCTCATGATCATCATTTTCGTCAATGAGACATCATATAGCAAGTTGGTCGCTAGTCATAATCACAACTCCTCATCATCATCATGAACTCTAACACATTGTAGCATATAATAACACATTGTACCTAGGACCTACAACTCTCTCATAGGACTTACTACCCTCTCTTAGGTAAAATAGCATAAAACAAGATGGGCCCTGACTCTCCATTATAGAGAATGGAGATTATCATGTCTCCAATTCTTGCGCTTCGCATAATGTTGCTTCCAAGTAGCTCCCTACGATTGACCATATATTTTTTCCAATCTTTGATTGTCATGTCTTCATCGGTTTTAGAAATCCGGTATGAACAGTAGTTTTAGCGACCCGACCTCAAACGGTCAAGTCTCTGTGCTTCAATGTCATCCCTGGATCGGTAATGCTGACACACATAGTAATCGAATGGATTTATAACAGAGTAGCAATCACACACTTATTACATCGAATGTCTCAAAAGAGAACTTATTACAATAAATATGGCTTAAGGCCATCTAAAACGATAACAGCGGAAGGCTTGGAAGATAAGTGAGTCCATCAACTCCAACGGCATAGCTGAGATGCACAACAACGACCTATCGCACCTTTACTCGTCGTCTGAAAAGTCTGCAACATAATACGTTGCAGCCCGAAAAAGGGTCAGCACATGGAATATGCTGGCAATATAACACAGTAGGGCAATGAACAGATAAATGCTATCACTACATGCATATTTGGCTGGTGGAAAGCTCTATGGTTATATTGTTTTGCGAAAAGCCAATTTTTCCCTACAACAAAGGAATATATCTTTATTTAACTATCATGGTAGTTGAAACATCATTGAGAAGGTTCCTCCAACTCAATCCCAATTAAAGTAATCATTAACCCAACATATTAATTTAGAGTGATGAGATGCAATAGGATAATCCAAGTACTAGATACTCAAGATGTCCATAACCGGGGACACGGCTAACCATGATTAGATTTTACACTCTGCAGAGGTTTGCGCACTTTTCCCCACAAGACTCGATCTCCTCCGTTTGATTTATCGCACTACATGGTGTTTGAGAAACGGATGACCGAGACACAGTCTTTCAGAAGCATTAACTCTAACCCCGGGTAGACAGTACCAACCTACATCCCTCTACATCTGCTAGCCTACCACTAGAAGAGGTCATCCAACTTACTCAACTATGCTAGAGCCCATAATACCTTGTGGTTGCACACGGAAGTTTCTAGCATGAATAGTCTTATGATCCCTTTGAGCCTGGGTGGCGGACCTTAGGATGATCACACGGGTACTCCGGGATATCCTAGGACAACACTGGATTCTCCAGGTGCCCACAAGCAATCCACCTAGATGTGTATTAAAGTTGCCACCTTAATTTGAACCATTAATTAACAATCTCACATCTGTCATGGAAACACTCAAACCCAATCCACGTCTACGAGCATAGCATAGCAATATAAGCAAAACGTAGAAGTAACTCCCAAGGTTTGATAATAAACAGGGCAATAGGTTCTACCTCATCATCTACTTCCCAAACCCACAAGTTAATCACATCCTAATCATGCAGTGTTTGAGGATTGTAACTAATGCATAAAAACTGGGTATGAAAGGGGGTATGATCAATGTGTTACTTGCCTTGCTGACGATCCGCAAAACCTAGAGACTCGTAGTAGCACGCTTCGCACTCCGCGAATTCTACTGCAAACAAACAATAGCATACATAAGCAATCAAGCAAAGATGCATGGGTAAAACTCAATTAAGAAGATCTAATCAGAAGGTTCAACTGAAGAACTCCGGTTTGCAAAAAGAATCAAATCAAACGGAGAAACGAAACTCAAACTGCCAAAGAAACAAGATTTGATTACTAATCTGGACTAAAGTCAAATTTTACAGTACCAAAATCTTGTTCAAGTTGATCAAACAGAAAGAGAACTTCAAGACAAAGATCTAGGTCGTTGAATCGCCTGATTCCGAGAAAAGAGCGAAAAGTTATACTAGAACGAAGATTAGGGCAGAAATCGCGATCGAAAATAATCGCGGAAAAACCCTGGAAAAAGAAAAACTGACGAACAGGTTAACGAACGAACGTTCGCTGTCTGTGACTAACGGGTGAACGACGTCCATTAAAACGAACGTACGGACGAATGTCCGTTATTTAACCGAACCGAGAAAAACCGAAACAAAACCGATCTAAACGAAAAAAACTAGGGTTTACAAAAAAACGATCGATTTTCACCTAACCGGAAAAAAAAACCAAACGGCGGCCGGATCGGATCGGAATGGCGGCGGCTCCAGCGGACGGGGCTGCGTGCGACGGCGGGAAAGCGGGGCGCGGCGCGGGGCGGCGCAGGCGGCGGCGAGCGGCGGCGGCTTGGGGAAGGGGCAAGGGGAGGCCGGGTCGGCCACGGCGGCCGGCGGCGCGTGCGGGAGGCGGAGTCCTCCCGGGGTCGGGGACGGCGCGGCGGAGTGGGCCGGCTGGGCTTTCGGCCCAGTCGGTCCGGAGCGAAATTTAAAAAAAAAATATTCCGACGCGCAGGAAAAGAAAGAAAAAGAATACTAAACGGACTCCAAAAATCCCGAAATAAATTTTCCCCGTCCTCTAAAAATATGTCGGACAAGGTGAACATTTATTTGGGCCAAAAAATGCAATTTTGGAAAACGCGTATTTTTCATAATTCAAAAAAATGCAATAAAATCCAAATAAAAACATTTATTTGATTTTAGTATTTTTACCTCCAATATTTTATTTATTTTGGAGAAGTCATATTATCTCCTCTCATATATATTGATACGAAATATTTTCGGAGAGAAAAATTATTAAAAACCAAAATGATCCTTGTTTCAATATTTGATAAAATTCAAATATGAAAAACGTGAAATCCCCAACTCTCTCCGTGGGTCCTTGAGTTGCTTAGAATTTCGAGGATCGCAAAAACGAAAATGCAGTAAAATATGATATGCATGAATGACCTATGTATAATATTCCTAATTGAAAATTTGAGATGTTACAAACCTACCCCCCTTAAGATGAATCTCGTCCTCGAGATTCGGGTTGGCTAGAAAATAGGTGTGGGTGGTCTTTGCGTAGATCATCCTCTCGTTCCCAGGTGGCTTCGTCCTCGGTATGGTGGCTCCACTAAACTTTGCAAAACTTGATAACCTTGCTGCGTGTAACTCGGCTGGCAAACTCGAGAATCCTGACCGGTTTCTCCTCATACAGATCACTGTCCAACTGAATTGCTTCCAGGGGTACTGTATCTCTTAGCGGTATATCGGCCATCTCTGCATGGCACTTCTTCAACTGGGAAACATGAAACACATCATGACCTCCTGACAATCCTTCGGGTAACTCCAACTTGTAGGCAACCTCTCCCATGCGTTCCAAAACACGGTACGGTCCCATAAATCTCGGTGTTAACTTTCCCTTAACTCCAAAACGTTTTACTCCTCAGAGCAGTGATACGCGAAGATATGCTCTATCTCCTATTTCATAGGTTACCTCCTTGTGTTTCGAATCTGCATAACTCTTCTGCCTGGACTGAGCTACCTTCAGTCTGTCTCGAATCAACTTAACCTTCTCTTCAGACTATTTGATCAAATCTGGTCCAAACAACTCACGGTCTCCTACTTCATCCCACATCAATGGCGTTCGGCATCTCCTCCCATATAGGGCTTCGAAAGGTGCCATCTTCAAACTGGCCTGGTAGCTGTTGTTGTATGAAAACTCCGCGTACGGAAAATTGTCATCCCAACTAGATCCATAATCTAGTGCACAAGCTCTCAACATGTCCTCCAGAATCTGATTGACTCTCTCGGTCTGTCCGTCTGTCTGCGGATGAAAAGCTGTACTGAACTCCAGCCTGGTTCCCAAAGTCTGGTGCAGCTGATGCCAAAACTTTGAAGTAAACTGTGTTCCTCTATCTGATATGATGGTCCTCGGAACTCCGTGCGGACACACGATCCTGGTCATATATATATTGGCCAACTTCACACTTGTATAGGTGGTTTTCACTGGGATAAAGTGAGCCACTTTGGTCAAATGATGCACCACTACCCAGATAGAATCATATCCTGATCGGGTCCTGGGCAATCCGGTGATGGAATCCATGCCAAGCTTGTCCCACTTCCATTCGGGTATCAGCATAGGCTGCAGTAATCCTGCTGGCTTCTGATGTTCGGCCTTTACTCTCTGACATACATCACATATAGCTACATACTCGGCAATATCCTTCTTCATACCAGTCCACCAGAAATGGTCTTTCAAATCCAAATACATCTTGGTGTTTCCGGGGTGTATCGAGTATGGCGAGTCATGGGCTTCCTGAAGTATCAACTTCCTGATCTCTGCGTTGTTGGGCACATAAATACGGTCCTCAAACCATAAGGTGTCGTGCTCATCCTCACGAAAACCTTTGACCTTTCCTTTGCTCATTCTCTCCTTTATCTCTGCAATCTCTTTGTCGTCCTTCTGAGCTTCTCGAATATTTCCCAACAATATAGACTGAACTTCCAATGCTGCAACAAAACCTCTAGGGACTATCTCCAAACGTAGTTCCCTGAGATCCTCTGCTAACACCTTTGGCAATCCTTCGCTTATGAGGGTATTAGCATAACTCTTCTGGCTCAGAGCGTCTGCTATGACATTGGCCTTGCCTGGATGATAGTGCAGCTTCATGTCATAATCCTTTATAAGCTCCAACCATCTCCTCTGCCTGAGGTTCAGCTCCTTCTGTGTGAAAATGTACTTCAAACTCTTATGATCCGTGTAGACATCACAAAGGTTTCCGATAAGGTAATGTCTCCAAGTCTTGAGTGCATGCACTACGGCTGCTAACTCCAAATCATGAGTAGCATAATTCAACTCATGCGGTCGAAGCTGTCGAGATGCATACGAAACAGCTCTTCTGTCTTGCATAAGTACAGCTCCAAGTCCTAAGCGAGAGGCGTCGCAATACACTTGGAAATCCTTGTGTATATCCGGCAAAATCAGCACTGGGGCTGTAGTCAAACGCTTCTTCAACTCCTGAAAACTTGGCTCGCATTCTTCCGTCCATTTGAATTTGGTATCCTTCTTCAATAACTTCGTCGTGGGTTTCGCAATCTTGGAAAAATTCTCAATGAATCTCCGATAGTATCCCGCGAGTCCAAGAAAACTATGGATCTCGCTAACTGAAGTGCGTGCCAACCACTCAGTGACTGACTGAACCTTGGTGGGGTCTACTGCTATACCTTCTCCTGATATAACATGC
Source organism: Triticum aestivum (assembly GCF_018294505.1). Lineage (NCBI taxonomy): Eukaryota > Viridiplantae > Streptophyta > Magnoliopsida > Poales > Poaceae > Triticum > Triticum aestivum. Next base: position 434,268,150 of record NC_057811.1, read on the forward strand.
CCAAGGAATCCAACTTCCTTCAACCAAAACTCACATTTGCTGAACTTGGCATACAACTGATGTTCCCTGAGTTTCTCGAGAACTAAACGCAAATGCTCTTTGTGCTCCTCTTCATTCTTCGAGTATACCATTATATCATCAATGAACACCACCACAAACTTATCCAAGAATTCCATGAACACCTTATTCATCATACTCATGAACTAGGCAGGGGCGTTAGTCAGTCCAAATGACATGACCGTATACTCATATAACCCGTACCTAGTGGTGAATGCTGTTTTTGGTATATCCTTTTCTCGAATCTTCAGCTGGTGATACCCTGATCATAGATCGATCTTCGAAAACACTTTAGCTCCTTGCAGCTGGTCAAACAAATCATTGATCATCGGCAATGGGTACTTGTTCTTGATCGTCACCTCATTTAGCGCGCGATAATCAACAACCATCCTTAAAGATCCATCCTTCTTCTCAACCAAGAGTACTGGGGCTCCCCACGGTGATGAACTTCATCGGATGTAACCTTTCTCCAATAACTCTTTAATCTGCTTCTTGATCTCCTCCAGATCATTTGCAGGCATCCAGTATGGTCTCTTCGATATCGGTCCGGTGCCTGGCAACAGTTCTATCAAGAACTCAATGTCTCGATCTGGTGGCATGCCTGGTAATTCCTCTGGAAACACGTCCGGGTAATCCTTCACAACAGGCACTTCCTCCTGAACAACTCCTAAGAGGGAATTTACTTGGGTTCTCCTTGGTGAGTGCTTGGATACATACTTGATCCTTTTTCCCTCCGGGGTGGTGAGTAGAATTGACTTACTAGCACAATCAATGCTTCCTCCGTACTTTGACATCCAGTCCTTGTGACTCCAAAATTATTAGGTCTGATGGGAAAACATGGCTACCAATGGTTAAGGGTATCCGGTCGCACCATCGGCTGGCCATATACTCTGCTCCAGGTGAACTTACTAACATGGGTGTCCTAAGGGCTTGGGTTGGCAATTTAAACTTGTCCACAAATCCCCTTGATATGTATGAATGCGATGCACCAATATCGAAAAGAACCAAAGCGGTAAAAGACTTAACCAAAAACTTATGGATAACTGCGTCTGGCTGCTCTTCAACCTCCTCCACGCTAACGTGGTTCACTTGTCCTTGGTTGAATGGATTGGGCTTCTTCCCAGCGCTCCCATTACCATTTCCATTCTTCGCTTCAGGGCACTCTGTGGCATAGTGTCCAGTCTTCCCGCACTCGAAGCAAGTAAAGTGACTTAGGTCTCTTTTGGCGGGTGTGGCTGGATTGGAGCGGTTCTAATTGTTGCTTGCTCCGTTCCCATTCCCATTCTTGGGGCCACTGTGGTTATGCGAACTTCCTCCATGGTGAGTGTGGCCTCCATGGTTATGGGTATATCCTCCCGAGTTCGGGGTTAAATGAGGCTTCTGCTGAGCTCCCGAATTGTACTTTCCTTGTCCATACTTCCTCTTGCGGCTTTCAATCTGCTGCTGCTTCCCTTCCATCATAAGAGCCTTGTCTACCAACTCCTGGTAGTTAGCAAATGTTGCCACCATCAACTGCATGCTCATCTCATCATTCAGCCCTTCCATAAACTTCTCCTGTTTAGCGGCATCTGTGGCCACATCATCAGGGGCATAGCGTGACAGCTTACTAAACTCATCTACGTACTGAGCCACAGTATGATTTCCCTGGCACAAGTTGCGAAACTCACGCTTCTTCATGCTCATAGCTCCAGTTGAGACATGGGTTGTGCGGAATGCTTACTGAAACTGATCCCAAGTGATATTGGCTATAGGGAAAGTGGCTGTGTAATTCTCCCACCATGAGGCTGTTGGTCCATCCAACTGATGTGCGGCAAAACGCACCTTCTCTGCATCAGTGCAACCAGCGGTGGTCAACTCCCTTCCAATCTTGCGTAGCCAGTCATCCGCAACTATTGGCTCGGTGCTACTGGAAAACACCGGCGGCTGCAACCTCAGAAAACGGGCTAAGTTGTCAACTAGAGGCGGGTTGTTGTTGTTGTTGTTGTTGTTCCCTTGGTTCTGAACTAATATCTGCATCAAGGCATTCTGCTGCTGAATCAACTGGGTGATCTCCGGTGGGAAGACAAATCTGGTGTCACGTCTCGAAGGCATCTGATGGGTTTAGAGGGGAGAGATTAGAATAGAATGAGGTCTAGTGAGAAAGCACTACCCATATGCACATGAGACAAACACACATCATATCATATCACTCAATCAATCAAGCAAGGGCATAAAATCGGTCTAGAACTAACGTTAAGAGTGCTCAAACTACTACTATATACAGGGGAATACTACTAGTCATATGGTGGTCATCTAGAAATTTTGATCGGTGGAAGATTCCATGATGTCCGCTCTAGCTTTGTCTTCAAAATCATCATCACTATCGGCGGGGTCGGAGTCAGTGTCGTCGATGATGATGTAGTTCTCCGGGCAAGTGGAATCGTCGTCCTCTCCTCCTAGCACGGGGTCTCCCATGAAAAATCATATCTTCTTTACCAGGTCGTCATTCTTCTCCAATAGTATTGCGATTTCCTCCTCATATCCATCACGTGTAGACTTGAGTTCCTCTTCTAACTCAGTGATCCTTGTCATCGCCTTCTTCAAATCTATCATGCCTGCGCACATCTGGTTCTCCTGGCGTCAAATGTGCTGGTTTAACTCCTGGATGAAAGCTGCAATAGATCTATCCTTCCTGGTGCTGATCATCTCCCATTGCTCTCTCGGCGCCCACATATCTGGTAGATAGTGTCCTTGAGATCCTTGTTGTAGACTTCGCCGATGCATCCCATGGCGATGTGGGCTGCCATGCTCTTTCCTAGACTCCAGGTTGGTGCATCAAAGGAAAACTCTATGGGCTCCGTAACTTGTGTGAATGTCCTTCCTGGAACTTGAACTCGAATCATCCAGCGCTCCTCTTCTGGTAGGGTGGCGTTGTAGGTCCCGGTGAAGCTTGGTATTCCGATGCTCAGGTACCTAGTGACTTCCTTCAAGTGTCGTCCAAAGGGTGTATCTTCATCCGGTTGTGCAAACTTGTTCCTCAAATCCGCCATCCTAAAGAGTAGAAAATGGAGAGGAGTCAGAAATGAGTAGAGAAGAGTGACCTATGGCTTATCTTAGTGGTCGTGTCCTACACTCAGCGTGTTCTCTGATACCATCTTGTAGCGACCCGACCTCAAACGGTCAAGTCTCTGTGCTTCAGTGTCATCCCTGGATCGGTAATGCTGACACACACAGTACTCGAATGGATTTATAACAGAGTAGCAATCACACACTTATTACATCGAATGTCTCAAAAGAGAACTTATTACAATAAATATGGCTTAAGGCCATCTAAAACGATAACAGCGGAAGGCTTGGAAGATAAGTGAGTCCATCAACTCCAACGGCATAGCTGAGATGCACAACAACGACCTATCGCACCTTTACTCGTCGTCTGAAAAGTCTGCAACATAATAAGTTGCAGCCCGAAAACGGGTCAGCGCATGGAATATGCTGGCAATATAACACAGTAGAGCAATGAACAGATAAATGATATCACTACATGCATATTTGGCTGGTGGAAAGCTCTATGGTTATATTGTTTTGCGAAAAGCCAATTTTTCCCTACAACAAAGGAATATATCTTTATTTAACTATCATGGTAGTTGAAACATCATTGAGAAGGTTCCTCCAACTCAATCCCAATTAAAGTAATCATTAACCCAACATATTAATTTAGAGTGATGAGATGCAATAGGATAATCCAAGTACTAGATACTCAAGATGTCCATAATCGGGGACACGGCTAACCATGATTAGATTTTACACTCTGCAGAGGTTTGCTCACTTTTCCCCACAAGACTCGATCTCCTCCATTTGATTTCTCGCACTACATGGTGTTTGAGAAACGGATGACCGAGACACAGTCTTTCAGAAGCATTAACTCCAACCCTGGGTAGACAGTACCAACCTACATCCCTCTACATCTGCTAGCCTACCACTAGAAGAGGTCATGCAACTTACTCAACTATGCTAGAGCCCATAATAGCTTGCGGCTGCACACGGAAGTTTCTAGCATGAATAGTCTTATGATCCCTTTGAACCTGGGTGGCGGACCTTAGGATGATCACACGGGTACTCCGGGATATCCTAGGACAACACTGGATTCTCTAGGTGCCCACAAGCAATCCACCCAGATGTGTATTAAAGTTGCCACCTTAAGTTGAACCATTAATTAAAAATCTCACATCTGTCATGGAAACACTCAAACCCAATCCACGTCTACGAGCATAGCATAGCAATATAAGCATAACGTAGAAGTAACTCCCAAGGTTTGATAATAAATAGGGCAATAGGTTCTACCTCATCATCTACTTCCCAAACCCACAAGTTAATCACATCCTAATCATGCAGTGTTTGAGGATTGTAACTAATGCATAAAAACTGGGTATGAAGGGGGTATGATCAATGTGTTACTTGCCTTGCTGACGATCCGCAAAACCTAGAGACTCGTAGTAGCACGCTTCGCACTCCGGGAATTCTACCGCAAACAAACAATAGCATACATAAGCAATCAAGCAAAGATGCACGGGTAAAACTCAATTAAGAAGATCTAACCAGAAGGTTCAACTGAAGAACTCCGGTTTGCAAAAAGAATCAAATCAAACGGAGCAACGAAACTCAAACTGCGAAAGAAACAAGATTCGATTACTAATCTGGACTAAAGTCAAATTTTACAGTACCAAAATCTTCTTCAAGTTGATTAAACAGAAAGAGAACTTTGAGACGAAGATCTAGGCGCTTGAATCGCCTGATTCCGATAAACGAGCGAAAAGTTATACTAGAACGAAGATTAGGGTAGAAATCGCGATCGAAAATAATCGCGGAAAAACCCTGGAAAAAGAAAACCTAACGAACAGGCTAACGAACGAACGAACGCTGTCTGTGACTAACGGAAGAACGGCGTCCATTAAAATGAACATACGAACGAACGTCCGTTATTTAACCGAACCGAGAAAAACCGATCTAAACGAAAAAAAACTAGGGTCTACAAAAAAACCGATCGGTTTTTACCTAACCGAAAAAAAAACCAGTACGGTTTCCTCAAATGTCATTCCATTCAGGATTGTCTAGCCTGGTGCTTTGAAAATATTCACCAATGTAAAGCTTCAAAGAGACCTATAGTTCTGCTAAAACTTGATTTCACAAAGGCCTTTGATACTCTTGAACATGCAGCCATCCTCAGAATTTTGAAATGCAAGGGTTTTGATGATCGTTGGAGGGGGTGGGTTGACAGTTTGCTATCTTCTGGGTCATCTTCAGTTTTTTTGAATGGAGTTCGTGGCCAGCATCTCAAGTGTCGATCTGGAGTTCGTCAGGGTGATCCTTTGTCGCCACTGTTATTTGTCAATGCTGTTGACTTGCTACAGTCAGTAGTTAATGATATGTGTCGACGCAACATACTCACTTTGCCAATACCCACCAAGTCCAACGATTTTCCAATTGTGCAGTACGCCGATGACACTCTTATTGTTCTACCTACTGTTGACTCCCAACTCATTGCCCTTAAGGAGATGCTTGAAGTTTTTGCTGTCTCAACTAGTTTGAAAGTCAACTTCAGTAAGTCTTCGATGATTCCTTTAAATATGTCTGATGAGGAGGGCTCTAGAATTGCCAGTTTGCTTGGATGCACAGTTGGTACACTTCCCTTCACCTACCTTGTTTTGCCTATGGGAACAATGAGACCTACAATCCCTGATTTGATGCCTTTGGTTGATCGTATTGAGAGAAGGTTATCAGCTTCTTCTTGCCTCCTCAACCAGGGCAGTAGGCTCCAGTTGCTCCAATCGGTCCTCACTTCAATGCCAATATACTTCCTTTGCACTTTGTCGATCCCGCAAGGTATTCTTAAACAGATCGAGAGAATTGAACGTCAATGTCTTTGGAGAGGTAATTCGGACACGCCGCAACAGCCTTTGGCAGCTTGGGAGTTGGTTAGCAGACCAAAGAAATATGGTGGTTTGGGAGTTCTTGATCTGAGTGTGAAAAATGATGCTCTTCTGATCAAACATCTTTTCAAGTTCTTTAACAAGATGGATATCCCGTGGGTAAACTTAATCTGGGACTCTTACTATCAATCATCGGCTCCTCAAGCTACCCAAATGTGTGGTTCCTTCTGGTGGCGTGACGTGCTTAAGCTATATGATAAATTTTGTAAACTAGCAATGCCGCAGGTTCATGCTGGAGACTCTGTGGTTTTTTGGTTGGATAAATGGGAAGTAAGTGGCAGCCTTGTTACTCTTAAGGATCGGTTCCCAAGACTCCATTCCTTTGTGATTGATGACTTGGCCACTGTTAGGGATGTCCTCGAGTTGCCTAATTTGATTGATAGTTTCCATCTGCCTCTGTGTCTGGAGGCTTTTCAAGAGTTTGATCAACTTCAGTCTATGCTCCTTCCTATAGAGCTTGATCCGAGCAGTAAGGACATTTGGAGATGGCCATCTAAGTCTGGTCAATTCCAGACCAAGATATATTATGACTATGCTTTCTCTGGCATTGTGGTTGATCCTATTTTCAAATGGATATGGAAATGCTCTTGCACTCTCAAGATCAGAGTTTTTGGATGGATTCTTCTTATGGATCGCCTTAACACAAGGGATATGATGCAGCGCAGGCACTGGATCATACAGGATGATTCCTGTGTGCTCTGCCAATCTCAAATACATGAAGATAGAATCCATCTCTTCTTCACATGCAATTTCAGCCAGAGAGTTTGGAACTATCTTGGGATTTCTTGGCAAGTTCAGCCTCATCAGTCAACCTACTCCATGGCTTCTTCGGCTAGAACTGAGTTTGGTTTGCCCTTCTTCACAGAAGTGGTTTTTACTGTCACCTGGAACATTTGGACTCAAAGGAATGGCAAAATCTTCAGGAATGAGACACCAAACTTCAGAGCCTGGAGAAGGAACTTTGTACATGATTTAACCTTGTTAACTCATAGGATCAAATGTAAATATAGAGATAAGCTTCTAGATTGGTTAGCCTCTTTACCCTAGATAGATTGTTGTTCTTTTCTCTTGTATTGTACCTTGGACTTTTTATGTTGAGTTTTAATAAAGCACTGTGAGGCTGTTGCCTTGCAGTATATAGTCAAAAAAACGGCGGCCGGATCGGATCGGAACGACGGCGGCTCCGGTGACGGTGGCTCCGGCGGACGGGGCTGCGGGCGACGGCGGGAAAGCGGGGAACGGCGCAGGCGGCGGCTAGCGCGCGGCGGCTTGGGGAAGGGGCAAGGGGAGGCCGGGTCGGCCACGGCGGCCGGCGGCGCGTGCGGGAGGCGCAGTCCTTCCGGGGTCAGCGACGGCGCGGCGGAGTGGGCCGGCTGGGCTTTCGGCCCAGTCGGTCCGAAGCAAAAGTTTTTTAAAAAAAATATTCCGACGCACAGAAAAAGGAAGAAAAAGAATACTAAACGGACTCCAAAAATCCCTAAATAAATTTTCCCCGTCCTCTAAAAATATGCCGGACAAGGTGAACATTTATTTGGGCCAAAAAATGCAATTTTGAAAAACGCATATTTTTCCTAATTCAAAAAAATTGCAATAAAATCCAAATAAAATCATTTATTTGATTTTAATATTTTTCCTCCAATATTTCATTTATTTTGGAGAAGTCATATTATCTCCTCTCATATATATTGATACGAAATATTTTCGGAGAGAAAAATTATTAAAAACCAAAATGATCCTTGTTTCAATATTTGATAAAATTCAAATATGAAAAAGGTGAAATCCCCAACTCTCTCCGTGGGTCCTTGAGTTGCTTAGAATTTCATGGATCGCAAAAATGAAAATGCAGTAAAATATGATATGCATGAATGACCTATGTATAACATTCCAAATTGAAAATTTGGGATGTTATAGCAGTGATGCGTAGGATGACCTGGTCGTAAGCTCATAACATCAAGGCGACCTTTCGGAAAAATCAGATGAGGCACACAATCCTTCGGGATTTTATGTTGAAAAACATAGTAATAACTTTGTAGTTAGCAATGTAGTTTAGTTTTATATGAATTTATGCAAAAGATGCACGGATGTCGTAATAGTAAAAAATCTTACCATGCCATCTCCATGGATGTTACTGTAGTTCAACACGTACACTAGTGGCATGTATTGACCATAATGTGCAGGAGTTTGATAATAGATATTGTAATTCTCAAGATCATTAATAAATGAGATCTCCTGATAAGTTAATTCTGTGCCATCGGTGTAGTAGGTTATGTCTACCATCTTCCACGCATTCTTTGAAGAATGAAAATAAGCTATCAATGGAAATAAGCTGTCAACTATTTTGAAATAAACAATATAAATTACTTAATAACTATGTTTGAGAAACTCACATAGCGGTAGAATTGCAAGCGTATCAACAAGGACCCAAATGTTCATATTGTCTTCGTCGATGTCAGGATCACCAAGATCCATGGTGACAAGCATACCCTCATGAAAATCATACGTCTTGCAAAGTGCTTCCCTATTCGAGCAACCAAAATGGGATACGCTCTCAGAATTGTATAGATTTACAGCAAAATCATATCCATGATGGGTCCTTAGCTGAACTATCTTTGTTTCCATATTTTCATGATCTTCAAAATCCATCATCTCCAAGACATAGCGTCTTGCATGGCATGGGATAAGCTATAGTTGAATTGTAAAAGATGAAAATTACACGTTGAAGAAGCAGAAGTCGTGCTTAATTACGAAAAAGCACTTGTCGCTGTTGTGTACCGTTTCAACAACGAAGGTCTTCTAGAGCTTAATGCTGAAGCGCCGACTGTCGGTGTCAAAACCGGCGGATCTCGGGTAGGGGGTCCCGAACTGTGCGTCTAAGGCGGATGGTAACAGGAGGCGGGGGACACAATGTTTACCCAGGTTCGGGCCCTCTCGATGGAGGTAATATCCTACTTCCTGCTTGATTGATCTTGATGATATGAGTATTACAAGAGTTGATCTACCACGAGATCGTAGAGGCTAAACCCTAGAAGCTAGCCTATGATTATGATTGTTGTTGTCCTACGGACTAAACCCCCCGGTTTATATAGACACCAGAGGGGGGCTAGGGTTACACAGAGTCGGTTACAAGGGAGGAGATCTACATATCCGTATTGCCAAGCTTGCCTTCCACGCAAAGGAGAGTCCCCCCCGGACACGGGACGAAGTCTTCAATCTTGTATCTTCATAGTCCAACAGTCCGGCCAAAGTATATAGTCCGGCTGTCCGAGGACCCCCTAATCCTGGACTCCCTCAGTAGCCCCTGAACCAGGCTTCAATGACGATGAGTCCGGCGCGCAGATCGTCTCCGGCATTGCAAGGCGGGTTCCTCCTCCGAATACTCCCTAGAAGATTTTGAACACAAGGATCGTGTCCGGCTCTGCAAAACAAATTCCACATACCACTGTAGAGAGTATAATATTCCACAAATCTGATCTGCTGACAAGTTTCATAGCATGACATCACGCCACGGCCCGGTCATTATTCGAACCGTTTTTTCTCAACCAGCTACTGCACATATTGCGAGGCAGTTTTCTTGGCACGTCTTGTCGAAGCAGAGATCGTGTCCCCTTATCACGGGATTCTCATCAATACGGTGGGTAACCCAACCGTGCCATCAATCACGGTGCTTGGGGAATAGGCGAGTTTACCAGGCAAGTGGGAAGGCGCAGAATCCATGCTGCCTTTATAAGGGGATAAGGACTCCCTTTCGCACCCACGCTTTCTTCTTCCCGATCCTTTCCCCTTCGCTCGAGCTCCAGCGCCCAAGCGTTCATCTTCTCCGCCCACAAAGGCCTTCCGAAAATGTCCGGATCCGGAGCAGGAGCCAAGTGGATGGCCTCTACCATCCGGGAGAAGGATATCAAAAAGCTTCGGGAGGTCGGGTATCTGGCCAAGAAAATCAGCCACCGTCTCCCGATGGCGGGACAGATCGTCCCTACTCCGGAACCCCACGAGAGGGTTGTATTCCTCCCTCACTTTGTCTGCGGGCTAGGGTTTCCCCTCCACCCGTTCGTTCGCGGCATCATGTATTATTACGGGATCGATCTTCACGATCTGTCCCCCAATTCCTTCTTCAACATCTCGACATTCATCGTCGTGTGCGAGGCTTTTCTCCGCATCTCGCCACATTTCGGCTTATGGCTGAAGATTTTTAATGTGAAGCCCAAGGTAGTGGGCGGCGAGCACGCCGAGTGCGGGGGTGCTATGGTGAGCAAGATGCCCAACGTCACATGGCCAACAGGCACCTTTAATGATTCCGTCAAGGAGGGGCAACAGCAGTGGTTTTACATCACCGAGCCGCGCGGCACGGAATGGGCCGCTACTCCCGAGTTTCGATCCAGAGCCCCTCTACGGCTTACATCCTGGGTCAAGAAGGGCCTGAACTGGTCTTCATCCAACGAACTGTCGGTGCTCTAGACGCGCGTTAAAGATATGGAAGACAAGAACATCGAACTTGTCAATGTAGTCCAGGTGATGTTAGTTCGCCGGATCCTGCCTTGTCAACATCGGACTTGCAATCTATGGGAATCCGATCCGGCCAAGCACCAAACCTTGTGAGAGCTTTTTGGCTCCTCGCGCAAAGACATCTGGAAGGTGCTTTTCAAGTCCCGCAAATCATGGCTGGACTCAGCCGAGGACCGTGGGTACCAACTGTCCCGCCCTGCAAGCTCGGTAAGTCATCATACTTTTTATCCGCATAACCCAAAGGAAACGCTTAATGTGTTTTCCACAACTCTCCTAGGGCTGGACGAAGAAGGCGGAGCGGATCCATTGTCCGGCCCCGCTGCCCGAAGAACCGGTCGTCCCACTTCTGACGAAGATGCTGGTCCCGGCGCCTTACAAGGCCGAAGAAGACGGCCGAGAAGGAGGCCAAAAAGACCCAGGGCGGCCTTCGTCGCCGCCGCACTTCGGACGCAATATCTGAAGGCTCCAATGCATGTTCCGCCTCCGAAGAGGACGAGGAGGAGGAGGAAGATGAATCCCTCGCGGGGGGAAGAAAGAAGAGGACGGCCTCCGCACACTTGGAGGCCGAGTCGCCTAAAAGGGGAAAAGCTCCTCTTCCGGAGGAGTCCTCTGCCGCCGCCGACAGCTGCCCGGCGTGGGATCCAAGGGCCCAGCCCCTGGTGAACTCGTGAGTATATAAAATCCGAGTACGTTTATGCGTCCAGACTCATCATGGCATAATATTTTAACCTGAGCCATATTTTTTGTAGTCCAGCGAGGTCCCGTTCCAAACAATCCTCATCAGAGGATTCGCTGAGCTCGGATGCTATGGAGAGCGGGACGCCCCCGAAGGCCCCTTCCTCCAAACAGGTGAATAACACCGAGGCTTCATCCCAGAAGGACCCTGGCCAAGGAGGAGAGGAAAAGACCGTGAAGGCGGGGCCTGGAGGTCAAACTTCAGGGGCCGGACACATGGGGGAGAAAATTCCCATGGGAGCTGACGGCGGAGGCCATCTTGAATTCGGCTCCCAGTCGGATGCAATTCCAGAGACCAATACGGCTCCAGAATCAAGCAGGCAGCCTCTCTCAGCTAGGGGGCGTGCTTGTTCCACCGACAACCTCTGTCCAACCAGAGGTGTCGGATGCTTTGTTGGTGGCGCTGAAGAGCGCCTCCATCGTCGATGAACACCGTGCCCTTATGGGTGCGGTGATTGAGAAGATTCAGTCTGCTGAGAGTGGACTGAATGAAGCCTGTATCAGCCTTATAAAAGGTTTTGAGGTATGTTTTATGAGGTTTCGAAGAGTGTCATAGTATGGATAGTAGCCCCTGATACATTGTTCGGTGAAAGAAAGAACCGGACAAGGGATCAAATTTATGTTCACAGGATGACATCTATCTCTCTTCTGTTATAAGCAGGTGTCTGTAGCGGCTGCTGCCTCTCATACGGCTGAGGTCTCCGGACTGAATCAAAGTCTGGAGCGGGCCAAAGAAGAACTTGGCTAGTTGAAAATGTAGTTGGGAGATAAACAAGGTATGCGCAAATCTTGTTCGCGTTTATTGCGAATGAATTTTCAGTATGATAAAATATGTTTCATGATTTGTGCTAGGGATGATGACCGAAGTCGAGGCTCTTAAGAAGGCTGTGGCTGGGGCCGAGAAAAAGGCAGCCGTAGAGCAGGCTCTTCGTGAGAAGCACGAGGCCAGGGTTATTGAAGTTGAGCAGGAGCTTCAAGAGGCTGTGAAGAAATGCGAGACCTTGGAGCAGAGTTTACCGGAGAAAGAATCCGAACTCACGAAGGCTCATCAGGCCACGAGCGATGCCCGGGGGGAAACCCAAAGCGCCCTGCAGGGGATCCAAGAGGCGAGGAAGATCGCGGCGGGTAAGGCTTTTTTCCATGTAAAGCAAGTATTTGAGGAGAAAATTATGTTTCTAATTTTGAATTCAGATTGAAGAAAGGAACACTGCGGATAAGCTCTTCTGGTCGCAGTATTTGGCACCGAATTATCCGGTGCCTTTTGTCGATAAACTGAAACAGCTGATCGAACTGCATAAGGCGGCGGAACTAACCATGAAGGATTTGATTATCCGGCTATGGCCTGCCGAGCCGATTCCAAGCAGCTACTTCGGGCTCGTGAAGCGGCTTGTGAGTGCCTGCCCTCGACTTGACGTCATCAAGCGGTCGGTCTGTATAGAGGGTGCGCGAATGGCCTTCGCCCACGCAAAGGTGCACTGGGGGAAGATGGATGCTGAAAAGTTGATGACCGAAGGACCACCAGAGGGGAAGGAGCACCGCAAGCCCGAATTATATTATGAAAGTGTCCTGAAAGGATCCTACCTTGCAGCAGAGCTATGCACCAAGGACATTATATTTCCATGAATGCAAATCATGTTGTCCTTTGTAATATTTGACCAAGGTCATTTATATTATTTATTGCCTGTTGTATAAAAGTTTATCCTCCTGCGCGGCTGTTTTATATATTAATCCTAAGAGTTGGCCAGTCGTCGGCTTCTGCCCCCACGTAAGAAGTACGGGGGTGTTCGGGATAAACCTGGTCACTCTTTATCCCAGTTTTGGGTCCTTCGAAGGAGGTGTTCAGCACAACGAACCAGGCAATCGGACTATAGGGCTTTATCACTCTCACTTAGCCATAGGAGCTTTAGGAAGGTAGGCGCAGCCCCTGGTGTTCGGAAGACCGCACGAGGGGCTCTATAAGCACCTGATCGGAAGAAAAACCGATCCATCACACGTTGCATTGGTTATGGCATTATGCGGGAGAAATCCTTAAAGATTTTACAACCTCTCGAACAGCTGACTAGCTCTCGCCGTATCATGACAGTCAGTTTTCGGCTTTCTCTACTGAGGTGCTCGTCCGGAAGAACCTGGACACAATCGCAATAGTTCTCCCAGTGCTACCTTAGCCGATATAGCGGAACGTAAGGTACCAAAACATGGGAGCCGGGCAAACCCAACTATTGACCCAACACATGATTCGGAGCTGATGCATATAATGCTATAGGTTCGGGGTGCCGAACTTCCGTGAAGGTGTTCGGACTTTATTGCCGTATTATGGGTAAAACGAAGCCCCTGGCATATTTGAAGGCATATCGCGGTGTACGGATGCCACTTGACAAAAGAATTTTAATAAGAAATAACAGCAGATAAGCGTCATATAAATCCACATGTTGTATTTGAATAGTACGTCGATGCGTATGAGTACAGGTAATGTGATAAAAAAGAAATATGACTGAGGAACCTGCTGAGACCAGGGGGAAGAAGCTGTGTGCGGATCCGGAGTATAGTCGGATGGCCATCGCGGGGAATATCTAAGGATTCCCTTGCGCGTTCGAGCTGCCTTCATATCGCCCGTCCTGGTCGGCGCAAAGGTGAACCTGCAAAGGAAATGTAAGAAATGTTTGTGTGCCGGAGAGCGGTTGAGCCGCTGTGTGTGGCCTATCCTGGCCTTCGCCGGAGTGTTTTAATTGAGCTCTGGATGAGCCGGGCTATCCTGCCGCAAAGTAGTTCGGAGTCCTTTGGCGGTGTCCGGGAGCCTGGCCGTCGACTCGAGGTTCGGCTGCAAGGTGCTGCTCGTTGCTTCTGCTGTTAAGGCAGCAGTGTACTCATTGGTGCCGAAGGAAAGTTCGGCCTTGCCATTAACCGTGATGACGCCGCGTGGACCGGGCATCTTGAGCTTACGGTAGGCATAATGTGGCACCGCGTTGAATCGAGCGAACGCGGTTCGTCCGAGCAGTGCCTGATAATCACTGCGGAAAGGGACGATTTCGAAGATTAACTCTTTGGTGCGGTAATTGTCTGGTGATCCGAAGACTACCTCAAGGGCGATGGAGCCTGTATAGCTGGCTTCCACACCTGGTATAATGCCTCTGAAAGTGGCTTTAGTGGGTTTGATCACCGAATGATCGATGCCCATCTTGCGCACTGTGTCCTGGTAAAGCAGGTTTAGACTGCTGCCTCCGTCCATAAGGACTCGTGTGAGGTGGAATCCGTCAATTATTCGATCGAGGACTAGTGCGGCTGGATTGCCCTGATTGGCGTTAACCGGACGATCCGTGCGGTTGAAGGTTACCGGCCCTAGATTATATTGTGGGACGACTAGTTCCGTTAAGTCGGCATCCCTAAGGGTGCGCATCCGGTCCGGGTTTGGAATGTGGGTGTTGTTTACCACGTTCACCGTCTGGATTTGCGGGGGAAATTTCTTTTGCCCTCCTGTGCTTGGTGATCTGGGCTCTTCGTCGCCATCATCGCTTTGAGACCCCCCATCTCTGTTTGTGACGCCTGCCCTGCCGGCTTGTTTGAAGACCCAGCATTCTCTGTTGGTATGGGTGGCTGGCGTTCCTGGGGTGCCATGAATTTGGCATTGGCGGTCGAGTATGCGGTCCAGACTGGATGGACCCAAATTGTTATTTATGAGTGGCCCTTTCCGCTGACCGGACTTAGAGCCACAAAATCCGGCATTAACTGACGTATCTTCGCCGTTTTCACCATATTTGCGGCGCTTGTGTTTGTTGCGTCAGGGTTTGCCGTTGCTATCTCTGGCCTCTGATGTGCCAGGTTTGCTTGCTGTGTTGTTGCTACGGGTCAACCAGCTATCTTCGCCCGCGCAGAAGCGGGTCATAAGTGTCGTGAGGGCTGCCATGGATTTTGGCTTCTCTTGGCTGAGATGTCGGGCGAGCCACTCGTCACGGATGTTATGTTTAAAGGCCGCTAGGGCTTCGGCATCCGGACAGTCGACAATTTGGTTCTTTTTAGTTAGGAACCGAGTCCAGAATTTCCTGGCTGACTCTCCGGGCTGTTGTGTTATGTGACTTAAATCGTCAGCATCCGGTGTTCGCACATAAGTGCCCTGGAAGTTGTCCAGGAATGCGTCTGCCAGGTTCTCCCAACTTCCGATGGAGTTTGCCGGCAAGCTATTCAGCCAATGCCGAGCCGGCCCTTTGAGTTTTAGCGGGAGATACTTGATGGCGTGTAGATCATCTCCGCGGGCCATGTGAATGTGGAGGAAGAAATCCTCTATCCATACCGCGGGGTCTGTAGTGCCATCATATGATTCAATGTTCACGGGTATAAACCCTTCTGGGAATTCATGATCCAATACTTCATCCGTGAAGCATAGGGGGTGTGCGGCGCCTCTGTGCCGGGCTGTATCACGACGTAGTTCATACGAGTCATGTCTGTTGTGTTCGGCCCGGCAGGATTTGCTTTTAGTGTATCCGGCATGACAGTCGTCGCCACGCATCGAGGCGGGCCCCCGTGATCCGTAGACTGATCTTTTATGTCCTGCTTTGTTTTCCAATACGTCTCGCAGGTCCTGCGTGTTGCCCCGGGCCTTGGTGTTTTTGTTTGACTGGCGACGGGGTGTGGGCTGGACTTCGGGCTGATATGTCACTCTGTCTCGGCCACGAGGTGGCCGATCAGCCGCATCATACGCTGGTAATGTAGGTTTTAATGCTTCCTCCTTGAGTTGGGGTAGCAACCTACGCTTTGGGTAACTCTTGGTAGGGCGTTCGAGTTCGTATTCCTCGGCCGCCAGGACCTCAGTCCATCTATCCGTTAGCAGATCTTGGTCAACTTGAAGCTGTTGCTGCTTTTTCTTTAGGCTTTTTGATGTGGCTATAAGTCGGCGCTTAAAGCGCTCCTGTTCGACGGGATCCTCGGGCACGATAAATTCTTCGTCGCCGAGGCTCACCTCGTCTTCGGAGAGGGGCATGTAATTGTCATCCTCAGATTCCCCGCCAGCTGCCTGTTCCTTAGGGCTAGCTTGCCCGTCCTCCTGCTCGAAACCTGGCTGGAGGGGATTGTCTTCGTCTTCGACATTACCTGCAGCGTTATTGTCTCTTGTGCCGGTATCGCTGCTTTTGCTATGGCGGGCTTAGAGCGGCACCGCTGACGCCTGTGCTTGGGTTGCTTCTCGGAGGGATTATCCTCCGTTGCCTTATCGCCATTGCCCTCTTTGGGGGTGTCCACCATGTATATATCATATGATGAGGTGGCAGTCCAGCGCCCTGTGGGCGGTGGTTCATGTTCGTCTCCTGCATCGTCGTCCATACCATCGATGTCTTCGGAGCCGAAATCGAGCATGTCGGTTAAGTCGTCGACAGTGGCTATTAAATGGGTGGTGGGTGGGGAACGAATTTCTTCGTCGTCCGCTTCCCACTCAAGCTGGACATAGTTCGGCCAAGGGTCTCCTGACAAGGAGAGAGACCTCAATGAATTTAGCACACCGCCCAGGGGCGAGTGCTGAAAGATATCCGCGGAGGAAAACTCCATGATCGGTGCCCAATCAGATTCGATAGGCACGGACGCAGGCGGTTCGGAGCCCGTGGCCGGGGACGAATCCAAGTGTCCGGCAACACAGGTCTCATAGGAGGTGAAGTCAGCATTCGGCTCTATCGCCGCTGAGTGCGCGGCCTCCGTGGCAGGGTCTATCCACCCATCCTCGGACGGCGCGATCTGCTCCGGATTGAGGGCCGAAGTAGCCGTAGGTGTGATCTCCCGAACACTGTCCGACGGCAGAGCTAAGTCATGCTCATCGTGACAGTGCGGCGCACCTGACATGGGCTCGAATCCTATGAAGATCAAGTCTCCGCGGATGTCGGCCAGATGGCCAAGGGAGTTGGCCCGCAGTACGAAGCCGTCGAATGCAAAGATCTGTCCGGGGAGAAAAGCCTCACCCTGGATCGCATCGTTGTCGATGATCGAAGGGGCCATCAAGCCTTTATCGTGATGGCACAGTGGAACTCTCAATGAAAGCACCAATGTCGGTGTCAAAACCGGCGGATCTCGGGTAGGGGGTCCCGAACTGTGCGTCTAAGGCGGATGGTAACAGGAGGCGGGGGACACAATGTTTACCCAGGTTCGGGCCCTCTCGATGGAGGTAATACCCTACTTCCTGCTTGATTGATCTTGATGATATGAATATTACAAGAGTTGATCTACCACGAGATCGTAGAGGCTAAACCCTAGAAGCTAGCCTATGATTATGATTGTTGTTGTCCTACGGACTAAACCCCCCGGTTTATATAGACACTGGAGGGGGCTAGGGTTACACAGAGTCGGTTACAAGGGAGGAGATCTACATATCCGTATTGCCAAGCTTGCCTTCCACGCAAAGGAGAGTCCCACCCGGACACGGGACGAAGTCTTCAATCTTGTATCTTCATAGTCCAACAGTCCGGCCAAAGTATATAGTTCGGCTGTCCGAGGACCCCCTAATCCTGGACTCCCTCACCGACCTTCTACCAGGTGAGGCCTGTCGCACAGACCTCGGTCGTCGCCGCACCAGTCGCACTCCGCCGGGAGACTTTCGTCATCCGACGACGACATCGACAACATTTCCTATGTTCATAATTCAAAGATTAAACTTGTATAATTAAATATATGTACTACAAAAACAAAATTAGATCATTATTATTCATCATGGGTTGACTATCGGTCTGTCGAGTATTTTCTTCAAAACTCTCAGCTCACGTATGGTGGAGACTCTCCCTCACTGATTCCTCTGACATTTGCGACCGTCGGTGATGGTCATTCCTCTCTTCCTTCCCGTGCATTACCAAAAGGTTTATCACGAGAAAGAAGAGGAGGAACGACCCCCACGCCAATAGTCGGCATTCTTCTTCCCTCATAATTATCTTTCTAGAAAATCCAGGCCACTCGATATTTCCTACATATTCTAGCAAAAGTCATGCGAAAATTCACAGAAATATCCGGCATGACCTTTGCTAAAAAGGACATATATCGAGCGCCTGAAATTTTCCGGAATGGAAATTAATCAACACTCCGGCAAAACATAGGCCACTCTGAGGTGTTCCCTGCAAATATAGGCCATTTGGGCAAGCACTAGTAGTACACAACACTACATATCACATGTCTAAATCTCCATCATATTTGAAAGACCTACATTGAAAATTTTCTTTTCCATGGAAATTGTCACAGCTATACTCATCTACTACTCTACTATATCTACAAAACATCTAGCACCTTGGAATGAAGAAGAAGCTACGGGGACGACGGCGGGGATGATGCAGGGCTCCTTGATTTCTACAAAAACAAAATATAAACAAAAACATTAGTATCCTCATTTTAGGACTTACTGAAACCCTATAAGCTATCAAGTAAATATCCAATTTGAATATAACTTATTGTCTACATCTTGAACCTTAGAAAAATGCCCTAATTTCTCATTAGAACTTAGAGTTTGATTGCTAAAATTCCTATTACTAAATTTGATACCAAAAATTTGTCATATAGCATTCCAATACATTTCTATAATTCAAAAAGTTCTATACCTAAAAATTTATATTACTAATTTTTTTACTAAAATTTTGTATTACTAAAATTTTATATCTACCCTCTACTACAAAATTCTACCTATAAAAATTTCTATATTGAAGATTATAAATCTCTCTCTCTCTCTTAAAATACCTACATTTACTAAAAAGATCTACTCTATTCAAACACCTACATTTACTAAAAAAATCTACTCTATTCAAACACCTACATTTACTAAAAAAATCTACTCTATTTAAACACCTACATTGAAAATATTCATTTCAAAAGACCTACATTTACTAATTTTCTTATCTATCCAAAAGACCTACATTGACTAAAAAAATATACTCTATTCAAAAGACCTACATTGAAATAAACAACATTCTATTCAATGCAAATAATCTACATTCTATTGTATTAAAAACATTAAAAAACTAGATAAATCAAGAATAGAGTGAGGAGAGATGAGGGAGGGAGGAGGGGGTGGGAGGAGGGAGGAGGAGGAGGGAGGAGAAAGGAGGAGGGTGAGGAGGGAGGGGTGGGAGGAGGGCTTGGCCGGAGGAGGAGGAGGGCTTGGGCAGAGGAGAGGCGGGAGGAGGGCTTGGCCGGTGGAGGAGGGAGGAGGAGGGAGAGGAGGGAGGAGGGCGTACCGAGGAAGGAGGAGGAAGGACGGCGGCGGTGGCAATGCGGTGGCGACGGCAATGCGGCGGCAACGGAGGCAGAGTGAGGCAGCGAGGAGTGAGGGGAGGAAGAAGATAGTCGGGCGCGGGGGAGGAATTTGGGGATAAGGCACCTATAGCAGTAGCGCTGGACCAGCTAGAGCGCTACTGCTAAGCCCAATAGCAGTAGCGCTGGTTGGTGACCAGCGCTACTACTATACCTAGCCTGCCGGCAACGGTGTGGCAGTTATAGTAGTAGCACTTTTTATCCGGGCCGCGCTACTGCTATTTATATAGCAGTAGCGTCCTTTTATACACCGACTACTGGTAGATAGCAGTAGCGCATTGTTTTGACAAACGCTACTGATAAGCTTCTGTGTATAAGGTTTTCCCTAGTAGTGTTTGGACGAAGAATACAGTGACTTCATGCAAGGTACTAACTTGATTCATGGGGACTGCTACCACATGGCCACAGTGTTCTCCGAGATTTCTTTTGAAGATTGAACAATTCCCTTGGGAAGCAAATGTTGTCCCATGAGCGGTAATCTTGTTCTGGGTCCCACCATACGTGGTTCCTTCAATTAAAATAATCCCTTCTTATTCCTCGAGGCATTTGGGGGACCGGCCGCTTTAAGGCCAGGTTTTAAAGCGTCACTCTTGCTTTATTTAACAAGTATACGACACAAAGCTGTCGCGAAAACATGCATTCCAGTCCTTCCCCCGCTTCACAAAATCTTCCTCTAAAAGTTTTAGCTTCGAGAGCTTCAATCATGGTGAACGACGCGGGCTCGTGGACGCGCCTCCACGGCCGCCCCCTCAAAGGAGACTGGGGGAGCTGCTCCATCACCCGTCTTCAATTGGACCGGCTTGCCATTCAAGGTTACTTGCCGGACTCAGATCTAACTTACCCACCCAGGCTTAATATCCATAAACGGGCAGGCGCATGCGGATAGCCATCCAATCCCGCACGGGGAGGAGAGAGTTTGCTTCATCCCCTTCTTGCTGAGGGGTCTTGAATTTACCATCCATCCATTCCTTCGTGGTTTTCTCGAGTTCTACGGGATCCAACTTCATCATCTCACGCCCAACTCTATTTTACATATGGGGGGTTCGTTGCCCTCTGTGAGATATACCTCGGATGTGAGGCGCACTTCGGGCTATGGAGGAAATATTTCTGCCTGATACCTTACTCTCGAGGTGGGAAACTTTATGAGGTGGGTAATAACCCGCAAGTATAGGGGATCGCGACAGCCTTCGAGGATAGTATTTTAACCCAAATTTGTTGATTACACACAAGGGAAGCCAAATAATATTTATGAGCCTTAGCAGTTGAATTGTCAATTCAACCATACCTGGGATATAATATGTCTGCAGCAAAGTATTCAGTGGCATAGTAGTTCGATAGTTTTGATAGTTTCAGTAACAAGAACAGCAACAGAAGCAGTTTGTGATAATTGTAATAGCAGCAACAGTAGTAACTTAGCAAAGATCAATATGAGAAAAACGTAGACATTGGATCAGCGATGGATATTTGAGTTGGATGACATTCACCATGTAGCAATCACAACCTAGAGCGATACACAATAGCTCCAATTCATCAATGTAATGTAGACATGTATTCCGTATATAGTCATACGTGCTTATAATAAGAACTTGCATGACATATTTTGTCCTACCCTCACGTGGCAGCGGGGTCCATAAAGAAACTAAGTGATATTTAGGCATCTTTTTAATAAAGAACCGGAACAAAGCATTAACACATGATGAAAACATGTTGTGGTTTCTTATGCTCTGACACAAATATGATACCAAGCTATTATCTTAGCCCCAACCGTGATTATTTTTGTAAATAACTATTATTTCACTAAATCCAATGTGTCACTGTAACTAGATTGGCACTAGCTTGAGATCGCACCACGCGCGCGCACGGACAGATCAACCGGCATGGATCGGTACGTGCTTGCGCACACTGTCCAAACTCCGAAGTGTGAGGTCAAATGTAAGCAGTTCCAAGAAATGCGACAGTTTTGGTGACGAAATGACTGGGTTGTACATTGCACGGCGCATCTTCTTTTTCGCGGATCACTGCACATTGCACGGCGCCTCTTCTTTTTGACGCCGTCTAGGAGCGTGTCCCGGCCGCGAAACACCCAATAAAGGAAAAAAGATAGCAGAAATTTGCTTTGACACATGGGAGCACGGACTCCTGCCACCCGAACAAATATTTTAAAGTGTGAAAAAAAATCCAAGCAAAAATGTGGCGCATGCATCTCGATATTATATGTGTGCACGTCAGGCTTTGAAGAAAATTGACATTTTTTATGGCTTGTTTAAAAAAGACAAATAGATGTCTTGTGAACAGCACTTTTTAACACCAGATTTTGTCCTTTTCACACACGCCACATAACTTGTGGTTTTCCGCGAAACGACTTTGTGAGCGCGTACAATATCGAGATGTACGCATCAAATTTTTGTTTGAAATTTTTTGATATTTCAAAATACGTTTAAAACACATTTTAAAAACCAGAAGTGCATGCTCCCGTGTGCCAGAACTCCACTCTCAAAAATAGTCACTACCATTGCTTTATCAAAGCTTGTTGAACACATTCGATGGAAGGGCATCAAATTAGTTAAGTTCACAACTCAGAACTCCAACTTTTTAGGAGAGAGAGACAGAGGAGAGGCTTCTAGATTCACAGTTTGTACTTGAGGCTCACACTGGACACTAGGCATCGGTTCTCCCAAATGCTCTTCTTCACCCTGTTGTGGCCAGCCATCCTTCTTCTCTCCCGAACGGCTGGGATCGACAGAAAAAAGGCTCCGACTTTCGACTATCGAAAGCTGGCTAAAATTGAGCAACGAGCAGAGGAAGTTGTGGATTTGGTGCCCCTCCAATTGTTCTAATATATTTATAGTAAGTATAGGAAACAATTGACTGAAAATGAAAGCACATCGGGAGACCACGGAAAGGCTCTGTGACTTGACAAGGTCCTAGCTAGCACGAAGCAGTTCAACGCCAACCGGGGCGACGACTTGAAAGAGTAAAACATGACTCATCTGCGGCTGCATCTCCTCCTCCAGCACCAAAGATTAATTGAGATGGCTGCGAGCCATTAGGATCTGATGGGCGTCTTGTGTTTGTCTATGTGGTGTACGTAGTTAGCTTAGCTGAGCGTCAGGTACTCAGGTAGGCATGGTTTGCTGATGCGTGTGTGTTTTCCAATCGATTGGTAGTCTTGCGTGCAGCCTTGAAGTGGTCTTGTTTCAAAGTCATCGCCCCAAGAAAAACGAATATGCAAAAGAAACACCAATTGGATTTTCAGTTTAAAATATATAATAGATTCAAATTTGTAATTGAAGAGAAAAAGTATGTGAGATGAGGTAGATGGGGCATGCAGCTTCTCTAAAAAGTTGCATGCATGGACCCCATCTAAGGTAATTAGACCTAAACATATGTAGAGGACCAACCATGTTTCAGAATTTTGATGCAATCGTCCATCCATAATGCCAGGAAAAAATGTGTGCCCGTTGCATGCCACAAATCATGTCCCACAAATTACCCTATAGTTGTCTTCTTGTGAGATTTTTTTCTTCAATTATGATTTTATGAAGGGAAGGGATTGGAAAGGGGCGGGCGATCAGCGTCTTATCGGTCACAACGCACGGTGGATGCGTGGCCGCGCGGGGGGGTGGATTTGGTGCTCGGGACGAGGTGCATAACGCGCCCTTGATGATGTGACCGGTGACATCGAAAGCTGCATCGGAGGCACATCCATGCTACAACAGGGCGCGTGACGGCCTGAGATGCTGCGATCGACTGGAATGGTGCTACAACCCGCGTGCAGTATGTGGCGTGCAGCGACATCGGGATCTACATCCGCAATGACAGACTAAGGGATGTTACGATCAGTGGGCCGTGCTACGAGCGCAAGGATGTCGAGTTGCACTCGACCACGTCAGGAGCTGCAACGGAGCACAACGACCTGAGTTTTGCCGGAAATGGCTGTGTGGTGCTGGGAGTGCAAGCATGCGAGGCTGCAACTGGTCGCGCACATGCTGCGACCAGCACCAACGAGGCTGCGAGCCATGTCACTGTTGAGTAAATAGGTAATTTTTCGATTAAATTAATTCATGAGTAAATCACTAGCATGGCATTGACAGAAATAAACGCATACTGATATTCGGTCAAGCTAGCACATACTACACTAATTGCAGAAAGATCTACGTATAACGCTAGCATGGCTAAAACAGAAAACAGTAGGAGCGGGATAAACGAGTTATACCCTCCAGTAGGCCATCCAGAGGCCGCGGCTTTGGTGGCAGCAGCGGCATCCTCAGCGGCCTTCTTGTCGGCTCAGCTTTCTCGGCGGCGGCACGTTCGGCGTCGGTGGACATGGTGATGATGAAGGCGACGCGGACGTAGAGGAAGTAGACGATCGGAAGTGAGCAGTCGCGTAATTGCTGCCCAAAAACCTATTCGCCCCTCACCCCGTACAGGAACCAGAAGGGCGTGGTTTCGGAGACCTGCTCTCCCGTCGACCGTGTACGCGGGCGGACGGGATGGAGTCACCGGCGGCAGCAGCAGCAAGGGAACGACGGTGGGCATGCGCATGGAGCAGATGTGATCTGTTCGTGGCGGCTAGGGTTAGGAGACACCGCACACTTATATAGGCGCAGCCGCGTGGAGAGACGTGGGCTCGACCCACGTCCGAGTCCGTGACAGCCCACGATCCGACGTCTCAGATCGTGGCCCAGCTGTCAGAGAACTCTCCGTTAGTGACTGGCAAAAATAAGCGCGTAGGTGTGAGCTCGGCTCGGCTCAATCCCGCAACCCGCGGCGCGTCGTGACGAGGCGTGGCGAGGCGGGCGGCGGAGGAGGAGTGCGCGAGGGCCTCTTCTCTCCTCAAGCTCCAATAGCATGTAGAAGAGAAAAACCCTTATAAGGAGGTCCAACTCCTCTTCCACTTTCGGGGTGGGACTAAACTTCCCACTACACCTAGTGCCATATAACCCACATGGGCCCTTAGAAATTTTTCAGAAATTGCTATATGGGCCTAGAGCCCATCTCAAATTTCAGCAATCCCCCACCAGATCTCGAGGGCCCATTGTGTCCTCTGTTCCAATTACTGTTTCGATATACCAGTGTTTTAGTGAAGACCTGTTAAGGTTGAACTTTACCTAGAGCAAGTAGCTACACTCCTTCACAACTGAACAATGGACTATGCCTTGAATTGTCAGTTTGGCGTAAAGAAGTTTCACCACATGTCTTACTAGTACTAGGCTGCCGAAGGCTGACCCCTCGGGTGGAGCATATAAGTCACACTCCTGGCCTATTCATGAGCTTACTAGAGATCACCCCAATCTCATAGACTGTGACCAGCAGTCGGGCTCATATAGGTGTGTTCCTCCAAAGATCGCTATGTAGGATAGCATCTTGCTTTCATAAGCTTTGGAACACATTAAGATAGTAGTCATCCTACCATACAGTATCGAGAGTATTGCATCTCCAACGGAGTGGGTTAGTATAGTTACTCTCCTCAGTTCACCACTGGCTTGTTTTCCCAGGTCCTACTTCACGGGATCTCCGATCACATAGGTTGGGTTACCACCATGGCAACTCATGTGGGTCTCATACCCATCTCCCTCGATACATTATCTGTAACAACATGTGATAGCCCTTTCGTAAAGGGATCTGCCAGATTCTTAGCCGTATGGACATAGTCCAACGCTATCACTCCGGAGTTTCTTAATTTTCTGACAGCTTTTAATCTCATTCTTATGTGTTTGTTGGACTTCATGTTGTCCTTTGAACTCTTCACCTTGGTGATGACAGTATGATTGTCACAGTTCATAAGGATAGCCGGAACCGGTTTATCAACCAATGGCAAGTCCATCAAAAGATCTCGAAGCCATCTTGCTTCAACACCAGATGTGTCTAATGCTGTTAATTCTGCTTCCATTGTCGATCTCGTTAAGATCGTTTGCTTGCAAGACTTCCAGGAAACAGCGCCACCTCCAAGAGTAAACATATACCCAGTTGTGGCCTTCATCTCATCAGCATCAGAGATCCAATTCGCATCACTATACCCTTCAAGTACCGACGGGTCTCCGGTATAGTGAAGTCCATAGTTCATAGTATCTTTCAGATAGCGCATAACTCTTTCAACAGCATGCCAATGTACATCACCCGGTTTGGAAACAAACCAGCTTAATTTGCTCACAGCAAACGCGATGTCAGGCCTCGTTGCGCTCGCTAGGTACATCAGTGAATCAATGATTTGAGAGTATCTCAATTGATCTTTAGCCGTGCCATTGGACTTTCGAATCAACACACTAGGATCATGTGGTGTTTGAGATGGTGCACAGTCCGAATATCCAAAACGACTCAACACCTTCTCAACATAGTGGGATTGCAAAAGTGTAATCCCACCCTCATTATCTCTCAGTAGCTTGATGTTCAAGATAACATCAGCCACACCAAGGTCTTTCATCTCAAAGTTCTGAGATAGAAACGATTTGACCTCCTCAATGACTTTGAGGTTTGTTCCAAATATCAGTATGTCATCAACATACAAGCACAATATAACTCCTTCGCCCCCACCATGGCGATAGTATACACATTTGTCAGCCTCATTAACAACGAAACCAACAGATGTCAGAGTTGTATTAAATTTATCATGCCATTGCTTAGGTGCTTGCTTCAGGCCATATAAAGATTTCAGCAACCTACACACCTTTCTTTCCTGACCATCTATCACAAAGCCATCTGGCTGTTGCATGTAGATTTCCTCGTTTAGCTCTCCATTCAGAAAAGCCGTCTTAACATCCATCTGATGGACGAGAAGACCATGCGAGGCCGCCAACGAGAGTAATACTCGAATGGTGGTCAGTCTAGCCACAGGTGAATAAGTATCGAAGAAATCTTCCTCTTCTTTCTAGTCATAGCCCTTGGCCACAAGCCTAGCCTTGTACTTTTCAATTGTACCATCGGGCCTAAGATTCTTCTTGAACACCCACTTACATCCTAATGGTTTGCAACCATAGGGACGGTCAGTGATCTCCCATGTCCCGTTAGCCATGATGGAGTCCATCTCGCTACGGGCCGCATCCTTCCAGTAATCAGCTTCTGGAGAGGCATACGCTTCTGAAATAGAAGTGGGAGTGTCATCCACGAGGTACACGAAGAAATCATCACCAAAGGTCTTTGCAGTCCTTTGTCTCTTGCCCCTACCAAGGGTTCCTTGTCATCCTCCTTAGGATTTTCATCATGTGTTTGTTCATAATATTCCATAGGGATGGCAGGTTCAGGAGTCTCCTCAGATTCCTGTCTAGAAGTGCTTTGCATATCTCTCATAGGAAAAATATCCTCGAAGAATGTAGCATCCTTAGACTCCATAATTGTACCGACCTTCTGGTCAGGTACCTCAGATTTCACTACTAGAAATCTATAGCCAACGCTGTTCTTAGCGCAGCCCAAATTAACGCAGTCCACAGTCTTGGGTCCAAGCTTACTCTTTTTGGGGATCGGCACATTGACTTTCGCCAAACAGCCCCAAGTGCGCAAGTACGAGAGTGTTGTCCTTCTCTTCGCCCATTTCTCATAGGGAGTGATCTCATTATCCTTTGTCAGAACTTTATTCAGGACATGACATGCCGTCAATATAGTCTCCCCCCACCATGCCTTGGATAAACCCGATGTATCTAACATGGCGTTAACCAAATCAGTTAGAGTACGGTTTTTCCGCTCGGCAACCCTGTTTGACTGGGGTGAATAGGGAGGCGTCCTCTCATGAATAATGTCGTGTTCCGCACAAAAGGAATCAAACTCACTCGAGAAGTACTCTCCACCACGATCTGACCGGACTCGTTTAATTTTCTTTTCAAGTTGATTCTCAACTTCTGCCTTATAGATTTTAAAGTAGTGTAGAGCCTCATCTTTAGTATTTAACAGATACACATAGCAATATCTAGTGGAATCATCTATCAATGTCATTAAGTATTTCTTTCCACCTTTAGTCAACACACCATTCATCTCACAATGATCAGAATGTATGAGTTCTAATGGTGCCAAGTGTCTCTCCTCCGCGGCCTTGTGAGGCTTGCGAGGTTGCTTAGCTTGCACACATGAAAGGCACTTAGAACCTTTGGCTAAAGTGAAACTCAGGATTAAATCCAACTTGGCTAGCCGCGTCATAACACCGAAACTAATGTGACAAAGACGTGAATGCCAAACTTCAGATTCGTTAACATTCGAATGAATATGGTTCACGACTTTATTACAAAAATCTGCGAGGGAAAGGCGGAACATCCCTCTGCTCTCATAACCTTTTCCAACAAAGAGTCCATATTTCGTAACAACTAATTTATTAGACTCGAAAACCAACTTAAACCCTTCTCTACATAGAAGGGAGCCACTAATGAGGTTCTTCTTGATGGCGGGGCCATGCTGCACGTTCTTCAGCTGCACGATCCTTCCCGAAGTAAACTTCAGATCGACCGTGCCAACACCATGAACAGAAGCACTCGCGCCATTCCCCATCAATACGGACCCGTGACCTGTGACCTGGTAAGAAGTGAACAATGAAATGTCAGCACCCACATGAACACCTGCACCTGTGTCCACCCACCAATCGGTAGGCTGAAACACTGAAAAAACAGTAAATAAATTACCGTACCCAGATGCACCATTCTCATTGTTGCCCACAATCATGTTGACAGACTTGGAGTCCTGTCCTGACTTCGTGTACTTGTTTGGGCACTTGTTGGCCCAATGTTCAACCGAACCACAAGTAAAGAAGCCCTCGTCCTTCTTGTTCTTCTTGAAGGTCTTCTTACCCTTCTTCTTAAAGTCGGTATTGTGTTGGACACCGTTCTTTCCCTTGGGCTTGTGGGGGTTATGATTCCTTTGGTTCACCATGTTGGCAACAGAAGTTCCTTCAACCCCTTTTCCGTGCGAGTCCTTTGCCCTTGAATTCTGCTCAACACTCAGATGGCCAATGACATCCTCTACAGAGAATTCACGCCTCTGATGTTTCAGAGTGGTGGCAAAATTCCTCCAGGAATTAGGGAGCTTAGTGATTATGCAGCCCGCAACAAACTTGCCCGGTAACTCGCACTTAAGAAGCTCAAGCTCCTTAACAATACATATTATGTCATGAGCCTGCTCCAATACAGGACGGTTTTCAACCATCTTGTAATCGTGGAACTGCTCTATAACATACATCTCGCTCCCTGCATCGGCGGCCCCGAATTTAGATTCGAGCGCCTCCCACAAGTCCTTGGCGACATGCACATGTAAATATGCGTCGACCAGTTTATCTCCGATCACGCTAAGAACTGCTCCGAGAAACACAACGGTAGCCTCCTTGAACGCCTTCTCCTGTTCAAGAGCAATCGTTCCCGTGGAGACACCGGTGACCCAGAACACGTTCATAGCCGTGAGCCATAACGTTGTCTTAGTCTGCCAACGCTTAAAGTATGTACCGGTAAACTTATCCGGTTTTTGTGCAGCGGCAAAGCCACTTGCCGAAAAATTCCTACACATAATAGGTTTTTGGATTGTTGAGTAAATAGGCAATTTCTCGATTAAATTAATCCACGAGTAAATCACTAGCATGGCATTGACACAAATAAACGCATACTGATATTCAGTCAAGCTAGCACATACTACGCTAATTGCAGAAGATCTACATATAACGCTAGCATGGCTAAAACGGAAAACAGTAGGAGCGGGATAAACGAGTTATACCCTCCAGTAGGCCATGCAGAGGCCGCGGCTTTGGTGGCAGCAGCGGCGTCCTCGGCGGCCTTCTTGTCGGCTTCAGCTTTCTCGGCGGCGGCACGTTCGGCGTCGGTGGACATGGTGATGATGAAGGCGACGCGAACGTAGAGGAAGTAGACGATCGGAAGTGAGCAGTCGCGTAATCGCTGCCCAAAAACCTATTCGCCCCTCACCCCGTACAGGAACCAGAAGGGCGTGGTTTCGGAGACCTGCTCTCCCGTCGACCGTGTACGCGGCGGACGGGATGGAGTCACCGGCGGCAGCAGCAGCAAGGGAACAACGGTGGGCGTGCGCGTGGAGCAGATGTGATCTGTTCGTGGCGGCTAGGGTTAGGAGACACCGCACACCTATATAGGCGCAGCCGCGTGGAGAGACGTGGGCTCGACCCACGTCCGAGTCCGTGACAGCCCACGATCTGACGTCTCAGATCGTGGCTCAGCTGTCAGAGAACTCTCCGTTAGTGACTGGCAAAAATAAACGCGTAGGTGTGAGCTCGGCTCGGCTCAATCCCGCAACCCGCGGCGTTGCGCGGCGCATCGTGACGAGGCGGGCGGCGGAGGAGGAGTGCGCGAGGGCCTCTTCTCTCCTCAAGCTCCAATAGCATGTAGAAGAGAAAAACCCTTATAAGGAGGTCCAACTCCTCTTCCACTTCCAGGGTGGGACTAAACTTCCCACTACACCTAGTGCCATATAACCCACATGGGCCCTTAAAGATTTTTCAAAAATTGCTATATGAGCCTAGAGCCCATCTCAAATTTCAGCGGTCACGCCATCGCCATGGAGGTTGCGACCACTGTCGGTGCTACGGGGAGCCGGGGGCACTGTTGGGATGTTGTCAGGAATCACGACCACCAGAGGAGAATACTTGTGAGTGGCGGTCGGGCAAGGACGATGCGCTGCAAGTCGGACGGTGGAACAAAGGACTGTGTGTGAGGAAGGCGGGAGAGATGACAGGGAGACGATCGTGTGGTGGGCGCGTCAGGGATCGAATGGCTCGAGAGGGCACCAAACCCTTCGGCGGATAGGTAGTGTCACCCGGGTTTCAACATGGCCTCAATATGGATGGTTTTTTTATATTTGATCTGAATATATTCAGTCGCTCATAACGGTTGGTCCGTTCCTGGATTTGCTGCACCTGCATGTCGTGTGGTGAGTATGTGTAGGAGTAAATAGCATAAAACTACTACTTTACACGCTAGGGTTTTAAAAAACTACCGGTTTTTTATTTTTCTCATATAACTACTAAATGGGTGGTCGGCTGTTTCAAAAAACCCAAATCGTTGAGTCTTTATCAGTTGATCACAATTATGACAATTGGGGCCCACATGTAAGATAACCGTTTGTTTGACCGTTTACTTTGACCGTTAACTTACGTGTGGGTCTCACATGTAAGTTTTGTAGAAAGCAATCGGGTCCCTACAAGTTTTCTGAAAAAGCAATCGGGTCCCCGTGGTAGCCATGAGCTCAATCCCGCTCGGCAGGGTAGCGGTGCCTCCTCCGGCCGGCGAGCCGCACCCGCAGCGGCCGGGTTCATGCCGGGCATCACCTGCGGCCGGCGAGCCCCGCCCGCAGCGGCCGCCATGTCGTGCCTTGCCTGCGGCTGCTGCCACGCCGTGCCTCGCCTGCCCCGCGGCCGCCGCCACACCATGCCTTGCCTGCTCCGCGGCCGCCGCCACGCCGTGCCTCGCCCGCCACCGCCGCCATCCCTGGCGCGAGCTCCTCAAGCTCGACGCGGACGGCCTGCGCCGCTGCTGGAGTGTCGCGGACGAGGCCGGCCTCGTCGCCACCAGGAGCTCCGACTTGGGGGGGAGGAGGTTCGCCGGCTTGGGAGGGGAAGGGGGGCCGGCTCGAGAGGGGAGAGGTCAGGCGCAGGAGTCACAAAGGAGGGAGGAGAAGAGATAGAGAGGAAGAAGAAACTTACATGTGGGCCCCACATGTAAGTTAACGGTCAAACTAAGGTCAAACCAACGTTTTGTTTAGGTGTGGGCCCAACCTGTCATAATCGTGATCTACTGATAAAGACTCGACGATTTGGGTTTTTTGAAACAGTCGACCACCCATTTGGTAGTTATCTAAGAAAAATTAAAAACCGATAGTTTTTTGAAACCTAGCATGTAAAGTAATAGTTTTATGCTATTTACTCATCTGTGTAGTCTCTAATCATTTGCTCGCTAACATGATAACAAGATCCTCAGAGGCTTAGTTAAAGGACCGCAATATCTGAAGCGTTATTCAAAGCGAACACCAAAACTTGCCATGCCAAACCCACTAAAGTTGGCATGGCAGTTTTGTAGGATTAATCATGATCGAAGGTAAAAATTTCCATGTGGCACACAAAAAACAGAAAAATTGCAGTTCGTTCGATTATGGTCAGACAGCTTTGAGGGCGTTTGTTGGGAGGCCCAAAAGATCTGATGTTCGCCAGTTATCATTCCTGTAATTTAAAGTGAGTTCCGTTGCCGATTCCAGTGGATCACTATAGAATCTTCTAGAAGCAGGTTCTCCGGGCACTATGGTAGGACGTGGATTGATCATGACGAGAATGGACTTCTCCGTCATGTAATGGTTTAGAAGAGTCACGGTCCTGTTCCCCGGAGCCCTGTTTGAGGTTGTTTTCTTTTAGTTGTTTGCATGAGTAAAGCTACACTTACCGGAGTTTTACGGTATGAGCAAGAAATATGCCTTGTGACATTTTTAAGTTAAAGATTAAGAGGGGAGG
Organism: Triticum aestivum; assembly: GCF_018294505.1. Taxonomy (NCBI): domain Eukaryota; kingdom Viridiplantae; phylum Streptophyta; class Magnoliopsida; order Poales; family Poaceae; genus Triticum; species Triticum aestivum. The sequence continues at coordinate 434,300,106 of NC_057811.1, forward strand.
GGGGAGGGCCACCCTCAAATTGGGGGGACATTGGGGGACTTGGGGGGGGGGGAGGGGGGGCTTGCCTATACTCCCATCCGTGCTCCCATCTGGTTCAACGGACGTGATTGTTTTATGTGAAGGCCCACGTCTGCACCTCCCCTTTCCTTCTCCTGCGTCTCTTTTCTTCGTCCCTTCCTTCGTCGATCATGGCGTCCGCCTCGCGCGGTCCCAAAAATCTCCAGCCGGCTAGTCCCGAGTCGCCCGGCGATGAGAACACAGAACGCTGTGGCGGAAGGGGTTCCTCGTGCTACTGCAGCAGGGGGTCCTTGCATGCCGTGGCCATGAAAAAGATAGAGCGGCGCCGGTAAAATTACGCGTGCAGTCCGCAGCCCTTCGCTCGCTCGGGACTAGCTAAGTAGCATCTATGGCATGTCCTAGCCCCTACCCGCACTGCACCGTGGTGCCCTCAGGCCGTCGTATACGCATACCATATGATATCAGCCTTTATTCATGTCAGCTTTCGTGATCAGCTCTGGCAAGCGTTCATATACACACCAGTTGATCGAATGATCAATTGATCGATCTTTCCTATCTCAATTCTCACCAGAGTGCTGGGTGCTACACTGCTACTTAGGCGATGAGGATATGTCAACTAGCAGCTGGGGATCTGGTGACTGGTCGCTGGTGGCGCCGACCATGCGGCCTGAGCAGGTACGACGTTCGAGCCGTCCTTGGTGGCGCACAGCCCGCTGCTCAAGCTGTGCGCCGTCACCATGGCGCCCACATGATCGCGTTCCTTGCTCTCTCAGCCGCCTCGGCTAGACCCGAGACCCGAGTCTATGCGCCGCCCTGCCATTACCAGACCTTCGACATACATCCTCGAGATGTATATAGACATCGCTACACATCCAGCTTAGCCCGCGCACATCTGATTTTTTATTGTTATGTCAATTTATTTTGGGGTCGATTGCTACGTCCATGGGTTGCGAAATTGATAGGAGACGGCTGGAGATTTTTGGGATCGCGCGAGGCGAACGCCATGATCGACGACTGAGAAAGGGACGAAGAAAAGAGACGCAGGAGAAGGAAAGGGGAGGCGCAGACGTGAGCCTTCACATAAAACAATCACGTCCGTTGAACCAGATGAGAGCACGGATGGGAGTATAGGCGGGGAGCAGGCAAGCCCCGTCGGGGGGGGGGGGATCCGGCTTGCCTGCTCCCTCCCCATGCTCCCATCCGTGCTCCCACTTCATCCTACGGCTGTCTTTTTTTCTTTTTTCTTTCTAATCTAATCATCTCTCTCCTGATTTTAAGGGGGTGGGGCCGGGACTTATTTTGTTCCAATCAAATCAAGCCACGTACGCGGGAGCACGGATGGGCGCACGCGCGGGGAGCAGGCAAGTCTCGTCGGGGGAGGGGGGGGGGTGGTTGTTGTTGTTCATGTGGGGAGGGGTAACAGAAATTGTGTCAAGTCATGCTGGAAAATGACGCCTTCTGTGAAGTGCATTTCTTCACTTTGGGCATGAGTAGGAACCACCGCAATGTTTGGAAAAAAGAAATACCGCTTCCCCTGTCCCAGGCACACACAGCAATGCAAGACAACCGCGCACACGCATACAGACAGATGGCCATCTGGTGCGCGCTCATAAACTGGATGCCCAAGAAAACTAACAAGCCGCTCGATCAGTCCCATGCACGCGGAGTCAAGCAGGAACCAAGTTTTCAGGCAACTGGAGATTAGCAAAAGCCCTTATCATGCGACTGAATTGCCTTGCAACTGATCAAGCCCTGTTCCAGGCTGTTTTCTCTTTTGCAGTCACGCCGGAAAATGACGTCCTTCATTGCACTTGTTCACTTTGGGCATGACTTGGACGAAAAAGTTTTTTTTACCGGAGCCGGGAGCTACCGGTGAAGCATCCACCGTTAAACGTTACTTTGAGATTGATCTGGCTGAAGACCCCACCATGCTTTTATTTCTGTTTTTTAGCAATACAAATCTTATACGAGCAGATATACTTCGCTGGACAGGTGTCACAGCAGCACCTTTTGTCAGGTGTCAGGGTGAGAGCAAACAGGTGCATCACGACTGCATGCAAACACTAAATACATGCACTTTATTTTCCATGTGACATTTTAAAAGGTTGATAACTTTTGAACTAAATATCCAGTTTTGAAACTTTTTATATTTTTAAATTCAGGGCGACAAGACCTTTAAAACAAGATCAATCTTGGATACACTTTGGCTAGTTTGAATTTAGTCGTTTCACTCATTTAAGAAAACGCATTTCAGTCAGTTTCACATTTCGCTAGTTTCAGAAAACCTTTCAGTCAGTTTCACATTTCACTAGATTCGAAAAACACATTACACCCATTTACAAAAGATAGATTTCGCTCATTTTAGAAAACACATTGCACTATATTTAACGTATTTCACACCGAAATATGTGTCATGTGTATGGGAAACAAATTTCACTCATTTGAAATATTGGTTTCACTTAATCGAAAATTATTTCATTTACTTCAAGAAACTGATTTCACTCATTTCAGAAAAACTATCAGTTAAAAAAACAATTTCACTTGTTTCAAAAATAGATTTCACTCATTTCAGAAAAACACATTAGACTCATTTGAGAACTAATTTCATTGCGAATTTACGAAAAATATTGAAATGTATTTCACTCATCAAAAATATCAATTTCAAACATTAAAAAAAGCGGTTTCATACAAAATATTGGTTATATTTCACTTTTATAAAATAACTTATTTCACTCATTCCAGGAAACATATTACACTCACTCAAGTGAAATGGTATATTTCACTTGTTTCAAAAAACAGATTTCAATCATTACAAAATATATTGATTTTACTAATTTCACTAGTTTTAGAAAACACATTACGCTCATTTTCATTTGAGAAATACATTACGCTCACTCAACTGAAATACTCCTATATTTCACTCGTTTCAAAAACTGGTTTTAAAACTAATTTCAGTCGTTTCAAATACATTACGCTTTTGAAATACAAAGTTTTACCCTTTTGTGAAATATATTTCTTAAAGATTTAAAATATGCTTTTTAAGAAAACAGATCAGTTCTACGTAAGTTCAAAAATAATTAGTTTCACTCTTTTGGGATATATGAAATTGAAATAATTAAAATCAGTTTCATAAAAAAGTGAGAGGCATTAGTATTTTGAAAATGAGTGAGATTTGTTTTCTAAAAGAATTGAAATTAGTTTTTGAAATAAATTTAAATGTATTTTAAGTTCAAATCTACTTTACAAAAAATTCAAATAAGTTCAAAGTGAGAGAGGTTGATCAGTTGGAGAAAATGAATTGACATAGTCTGTATGTCTGAAGTGAGAGGTGTGTCAGGAGTACGTACATGGAAAGAGTGACATGCACGTGGGTGGGACCCCAGCTGATCAAATACAATGGAGTTAAAAAAATTCGAAAAGGAGTTAAATGAACAAATGAGAGAAATACATGGATACAACTTTTGAGTTGACAGCATCCTATTGGTGAAAGAAGCACCGGTAGCTCCCAACACCAGTGAAAAACACTTTGCGGTGACTTGGATCCACCCAAAAGGCTGGAACATTCCGTATACCAGCCTGGTCGCCGGCGGGCGGCGGTACTAGCCACTTCAAGTCAGCTGATTGTACACGAAATGATGAGCAGCCGGTGACCGCCACACATGCCATTTCGCTTGCGTGGAGACAAGGGACAGGCCGGCCGGCGAAGGTCACGTAAATTGCGTCGTAGATGCACTGGGATTGTACCATCACACAAACACGTTCTCTGGGAGGAAAGTGTGCACTGTCCTTGTCTCTTTTGTTGCCAAACGCCCGTTCGGCGAAGCAGGATCGAGCAAGGGAAAAAGCCTTTTCCAGTGTTCTTCCCGGCTCGAGCTCGAAGAGCGCATGCAAATGCACAGACGTTTAACTGGACGGACATTTTCCTCCGAAGGGGACACGCCCGTACTTTTTTGGAGAAAAGGCCGAAATGATTGAACATATAAACCCTCCTAGACTCGTAGTCACGACCGCGCCCTCCACGTCGCCCCATATAATCGCTATGCCACCGTTTGTAAATTCTGCACCCCGTCGAGGGCATTTTAGTCTTTTCAGCGGGCCAAGGGCATTTTAGTCTTTTCAGCGGGCCAAAAAGGCAGGCAGCGCGGGCAGGAGCGAGACCGTGCAGACTGCGTCTTCCCCACGAACCCTAGCCGCGTTCTCGCCTCCTCCTCCATCCGCGCCGCCTCCTCGCCTCCTCCTCCATCCGCGCCGCCTCCTCCTCCTCTCCTCCTCCATCCGCGCGCCTCGGTGGCGACCCCATGGAGGGCGGCCGGGTCGGAGCGACCCCCCGCGTCCCTTCTTCCCCGCTCGGCGCTCTCTACTCCCAGCGCAGCTGCCGGCTCCCTCCGCTCTTCCCATCTCGCCAGAGCCGCCGCACCCAGAGGCGACCGGCGTTGCTCCATCTCGAGCTGCCCGTTCTCTCTCCCCCGACGGCCGGCGCAGGAGAGAGAAAGAGGAGAGGGATGTGGCGGCGGACGGGAGAGGGTCGACCTCGCGGTCGGTGGCTGCTTGATCTGAGAGAAAGAGGAGAGGGAGGTGTGGCGGCGGACGGGGGAGGGCCGACCTCGCGGTCAGTGGCGGCTCGATCTCTACAAGAAAGAAGGGGTTTGAACTCCTCCCCTGTGTAAGCTCCTTCTCCTAATTCCTATCTCCTTAAATTAATTTATATTTCGCAGTTAGGGTTTCGGTGTTTGGTTTTAATGATGGGTGTGCAGGAGCATGGGAGGGTGAGAAGAACAGAGGTGGAGGCAGGACCGCGATGCCGGAGCTCTAGGCGTCGCTCGCGTTGTCGTGGAGTGGAGAAGTGTCGCCGGCCATGACTGATGGTCGTTGCTCACTGGTCGTCATCCCCTGTCCCCAATCCAGGTTGCACGTCCTCACACCGCCCACCCCCCTACCTCTTGATCCCCCCAGTTCTCTGGTAATCTGATTTCGATTTCTTTATTTTTGTAAACATGATGTGCAGATCTGAGAAAGTAGAGGAGAGGAAGAATCCTGAGGAAGAGTTTGATGAAAGGGTTCTCTCTCTCTCTCTCTCTCTCAAAGTCAAGTTTTTTCTGCATTCTGATATTTGTTTGTTTTAGCCATGTTTAGATTAGTTTCTATGTATGCCAACTATTTTGTTTACTTATATTCCAGCGACCTATGTTCCATACTGAATGCATATTTGTGCAGTGGTTCTTAGTTATATTCTGATAAAGAGAGAAAGAATTGGGGATAGAGGTATAAGGCCTTAGATTCTTTGCCTCCAACAGAAGAAATGATTCATGTGTGCCTCCCTTTTTGTTATATCTTACATATTTTTTTACCTGGGCAGATATCACATAGTCATGGTTGGCAGCTAATATCCAAAATTTTAGTGTTGTTAGTACACTGAGGTTTATCTTATTTTGGTAAAGGTTTTGTCTATCAAGAACTACATATACTCGACATGGTGTCGTGGTATCTATAGTTGTTGTGGAGCCTGCTGGTATTCTCACCTTCCACTGCCTCTTTCCCCTCTCTGTATGAACCCTTTCCTCATTTGTTTTTGTTCGTGATATACTTTGCTTGTTTTGGCTCCTTTTAATTGATGCATTATTTTGTCTATTTTTGTGTACTCAGGCGCCTATGCAAGCTACATTGGAAGAATCCATGTATTTAGTTGTGGCATGTTTGGCAGCTACAGCAGCTTGATAATTAATTAGTTCTCATCCAAGGTGATTTACTTCTCCCCTTTCTTTTCCAAGAGGCAAATAATTGTCTGCTAATTAGCAGCTTGGTTATTTTCTATCTCAATTGTGATTGTCATCTTTGCCCTGCTGCTTAGTTCTGCTCCCTGCTGTGACTATATTTTGCGAGGCACTAATAAGCAACAATTGCACAAGGTCTATGCCAGAACTATCTTAGATTAGGCACTATTTCTTTTGTACTTGTCTAGCATTTGAAGAGTCCATATGTGAGTGGATCTCCTTTTGCTTTGTCATGCTACTGAATGTCTGAACCCATTTTTTGGGAATAATAATATATATGACAAGAAACCATTTATTCTCTCTCTGTCAATATTGATATGAGCTGTGCATATTTTTGGTTGTCAGTGATATATGATTTGTAATTTCTAATTGATCCGTTCAATTATTTGAGATATCATCAGTACAAAGCATATGTTCTAAACAAGAGCTCTTTTACAGTGATTGTAGAGTTACGATTTGTAATTTCATGTAACTCCAACTCTGAATTTTTCTGGCCATTGGATCTCGAAAAATCATTTAAAGAATTATTTTTTCTCTAAAAGGGTATAATAGTAACCGAATCTCTCGTCCGTTTCCGTTCCAATTCTCCTCGCATAGCCGCCGCCGCACATCCCGCTCGTAGATGGCTAGGCGGTGCGCTGTTCGGATCATCCCCGCGCGGCGGACCCGATCCAAGCGAGAAGCAGCAATCCGGTATCTTGGTGTCGCTCCTGCCGTCAATGTTCCGGCCGGCCGGCAGTACTGCAGGTCGTACATCGCGGCACCGAAGCCTCGGCTAGTCGGCTGCCCCACCGCCCCCAACCTGCCAGGATCTCTCTCCACCGTACGTCGGATACCCTACTGCCTGAGTCAGCGCCGCCGGCGACCTTCCCTCCCACTACAGGTAACTTGCATACGTGTTGTACTAGCTCTTCTGATCCTCATGTTTGCGCGACGGCTGTCCCATGGTGTGATTGCCACTCAACAACGCCCAACCAGCTGTTAGTTCAGAGGAATACACTTGCCTGTACGCTCTAGTAGTACAACTCTGTTTTTTTGCCTGTTCACAAATCTGAACATATTATGTTCATGCTTACTGTGGTGAACTGGTGATTAGCATACTCATGTCTTTTCCCACGAAAAAAAGAATACTCATGTATTGGGTTGTGCTCACAATTAAGCTCTCCCCTGCGACATGATGAAGATGTATGGTTTATGCCCTGGGGGATGTTTGATAAAATGTAATCCTCTTTAGTTCAGATATATTGATTTCAGCACCTGATTAGGGCGATTTACCAGTTGTATGAATTGTTGGCATGCATGATTAGAGTAGCTGTGAGAGTCCAAATCTGAAATCTAGCTTGCTTTATGACGGAAAATTAAATAAGTATACTGAGAGCAAGCTTATGACTTCTCTAGATCATGGAAACATCTACTTAGCATAATCACCTAGTCCTTGGGGTGCTTTCGTTGGTGGTGTGGTGTGAAAGTTATTATCGGCATGCGCTGCGTCGCTTGTGAGGCCTTTTCGGGCATGTATCGAACCTATTTGCTTTTGTTCCCAATCTTTAACCTCTGGAATTTGCCGAATTTTCTTTTTGTTTGTTAGGTTGAAGAGCTATTGTTTCAGTTCGTCCATGACCCTTATGGGGCTGTGGGGGATGTTGCACTCAGAGAACTTGTTTCTTGCAGTAGTAGGATGAACTGGATCAGATATTGGAAGTGGTACTGTCACATATCCTGGCATCTGCTCAGGTATGACTGGTTTTGAATTTGGGACCTTATACTTTATGAATTGTAATATGTATTCTGATATAACTGTTATATTTAAGCGTTGTCATTTGCCCCATACTGATTAAAACGACAACAACGACAGTTCTAATTATGTTTTCGCATGTCCACAATTCAAGTTAATCAACCTTGGTGAAACTTGAACATGTAGCTTCCAACCAGCTTAAGGAAAAGGTGTGCTGCCAATTTCCCGAGCCTTATTCTAATCCATAATTTTCACTCAAATCACTTGATTCATATTCGTAATTTAGTGCCCATATATTTTATTTTCTGTTATCACTGAAACTGTGTGTGTTCGCCCTCTGAAAAAATTTACTGGTCCATATCCATGATATCTTGGTACATGATGTTGTTATCCAAAACAAGACAGAAGATATTTGCATTAGTAAATTTATAGTTCTAGCTGATGGATTGTCCAAAGGAGAAAAATTTAGTTTAAATAACAACACTTATGTGGATGTTTCTTATTGGCTAGTTTTGACATGGAGAGCTACATCTGATTTTTCCTACTTGTATTTCTATTCCATTATACTTTTCAGGAGCACGTGAAGCTCGCATGTCATTGTACTAAGAACTATATTTCACATAACTATACTAACTTGACGCAATTTCAGCCTGCAGCATGGCACATGAGTCTTCGACATCATTGAGGATTTCTGCATCGGCAAATTGGAAGACTGATGTGGAATAGGAGAGGATGTAAAAGCTCCCAAGTGTGAACCCATGTGCTCGTCTGCATTTCCTTGAAGATGATGAGAACGAACAAAACCATTTCGTAATTGTGATGAGGACTGCTCCAGGGCCCAGCTTTGTGGTTCCGATCACATGTTTGACCTCCTGCTTACTCTGGTACATGGTCTCCATCCACCCATCGTCAACATATGGCCTCGCCGGATCGCCAGACAACACCGTCATCTACGTCTGTCTCGCGTGACAGGCACTGTCCTCGACCTCTGCGTCACAGTTAATTGTGTACTAGTAATTCCTTTGGGGAACTTGTTACAGTTATTCTAACTCCGCCATGTATCCATGAACTTGTTAGATTCTGAATATGTAATTTTCCAGACAGTCGGGTAGCATTCAAGTGCTCCGTATGCGCCAACACTCTCAAAATTCACTTCCTTTTCTGCTCTTTTGCTCCCTGAGACACAACTCTGACTGACTTATTCATGTCTTAGAGCATCTGCAACCGGACACCATACCCACCCCACACATCTAGGTGGGCTGCCAGGTCACTGCTTGGTCGCAAAAACCGCATCCAACTACGCTGCTTAAAACCGGCTCAAACGCCCAGACTGATCGGCAGTCTCCATATCCGGCCTAGACGCGCCCGCTCACCATCGCCATGTCGAATCAGCCCACACAAAAACCCCACCCACTCGGACGAACCATAGTCACTCTCAGTCCTCTCGCCCTCTCCGCTCCCCTCATGTCCTCTCCACTTCCTCTCCTCTCCGCCTCCTTCGCCATGGCCAGGTCTAGCCACGACTCCGGCAGCGAGACCGATCCCATGGACTTGGACGACCTCGTGAAGGAGGATGCCGGTTCTGGCAGTGACGTGTCCGACGACGAGAAGCTCCTGCTCTGCAATGCCATCTAGCGTTCGCGGTTGGAGACCGGCGGGAGCTCGAGCTCCGTCTCGTTCGCCGCCGGCTCCTCCGGGACACACCGATGCATTGCAGGCCGCGTTCGCCCGTCTTGCTCTGCGCCGCTCCAGATCCTGGAGCAGAGCGGCCATCTCCCCTTCCCCTTCGTTGCCAGCACCGCCCGGGCAGCGCTGGGTGCTCGTGCTCTTGGCTCCCGTGGGGATGCACATGCCATATTCGGAGGCGAAGGCAGCCCAGCGTGCGCGGCAACGGGCAGCGGCCACGGTGGAGCCCCACTGTTCCCGCCAATGTGCGCGCTCGGGCCTTGTCGACCCGGAGAAGGCACTCCTCCGCGAGGTCATGCGGCATTCGCTGACCACGGAGGAGTCCAACGCTAGGCGCCTTCAGCGCAAAAACTCAAAGGCACTCTAGCTCGGGCTCGAAGCTTCCTAGCGCCCCGCAAGGGAGAAGGGGGCCGCCAAATGAGCTAAATTTTTATCATAATGTCTAGTATAAAATTAAGGAATTTTGGCTATGATATTTCTTTTACTTCCAATGTTATAAAAATAAAAATCAAACCATGGAAGATATTGCAATGAGAAGGTGGTAGATATAAGTGAGAAAAACACATGCCCGTAGAATTCCTTATGTTGAAAATGTTGAAATGCTGAAAATTAGTACAAGCCACTATTTAGTGTGTGGGCATCAAACGAACCATCATCTGAAAATGAACAAAACTTTGAAGTTGAAAGCATATACTTGTAAAAATAGTCTCACAATTATGTCTTGAATGAAGTGTTTTTTGGTTGGAGATAAATTATAAACACTGTTTGGAGCAACAGATCAGCTCTCAAGCTTAATAAACATGAACAAAAAGTAAAAGGCTACTAAAGAAGATCGCCATTGCTGCCAAAAGTCAATGCCTTCCTGGGATTGTTAAATGCTCATTTCTTCGTTCTTGGCGATGACCCATCTTCGTCCGAGCCCCCCTCGCCCCTATCCCTGAACTCACATGAATTTCTGTTTTGTTCATACATACCCTGTCCAAAAGCATAGAATGGTAGTTAGATCAACATAGAAATGATGTAGCCATTTGTTTTATATAATATGTAGTAACTTGGCATTATAACCAACATGTTCATTCATGGCATCGCCACTATCATCCGATAATGGATAATTTTTCACAATGTACAAGTCAAATTTCTTGATAATGGTATTGTGCCTGCTCATCCTGCTGCGGTTATAAAATGGTTTTGGTTTGTATGTCGATGACATAATGATAAAATAAGTAAATAAAAGAACATACCTTCTGTCTGTACTAGCATGGTCCTGTATCATTCAATTAGCAGTATTCAAAAGAATGTGAGCGAACTAAATGTAAGAGTGCTTGCTGGTAGGTGAACTACAGAATTCAATTACTAACTCCCATACTGCTACATCCAACTACTAGCTGAGAAGAAAAGGTTGATTACACTTCAGTTTTGTAATCTATGATTTTATTGCTTCCAAATAAAAATGTAATATCTAAAAGATTTAATTTTTTCTTATGAAGCGAGAGGCACCAAAAATTTGAAGACATAACAATAAAATAATCCTAATAGATCAACTTCAGTACCGACCGCTACTGCTACTGCTTCTGCAATTCAAGCTATCCAGATAGTTCAAGCTAGCTTGTTGTGGAATTTAGTTGGGCATGACACTGCAATGCAGAGAGTTCAGGTTGGTTGCAATCCACGATAGGCAAACAGGCTACATGATTACTACTTACATGATTTCCTTGTCTTTTAACCACTTATTTCCTTGGGAGTCTCAACCATTTCCTTTTGATTTAGATTATTTTTCTTTTCATTCTAGAATTTTTTAAAAAATCCAAAAAGCCTTTTCTATTTATCCATTTTAGTTTCATCATTAAATAGAAACCCTTTCGGAATTTTTTCTGCTAATTGTTCTCTAATAGCACCTGCTCCTATCGCAGTTTCCCGATTTCGAAATGTCTTTTACATTTTGAGTACATGAACAGAACTCTGCTTCTTATACTAACCATCTTTATGCTAGATCTGCAATTGTGAATTTAGTGATATAAACTCTCTACAAAAATTAACAGTAACTAATAGCCTACTAGTTACTGATAATTATCAACACTTGTAATATTCCTCTTGTATCTCCTGTTATCTGGCTACTCCTGTTATGTAGTACACATATGTGGAGTTTCTAGTGTTGTAGAATTATTTTTGCCATGGAAGCACACCAGTATCATGATTCATGCCATTCTGGTATAAGATGAACTAAAGCTTATTCATCAACTCAGCAAATGAAAATACTGCATCCTACTTCTACAGATTATGTGTTCTGTTATCCTAATGAAACAAGACCTCATTGATGTGTTTCTACTCGAACCTGCAGACCATCCAGAGAATATGCTAATTGGAGAACAAAGGGGAGAATTTGGAGCTTTTATGCTAATTGGAAGAGGGGATTTACCTTATTGTAGATTGTTACAAATTCTTCTCTGACGCTGCAATCATCCTAGTCCTCTTGGATCTTGATCTTGGGGATTCATGTCCGCCTCTTCTGGCGGACCTTGCCGGCGATGGGAATGGTGAGATAGGGGGATGGATTGGTGATGGGAAGAGTTGCTGGGGGCCATGGTCGAGGTAAACAACGGCAGTGGGGTGAGTGAGCACGGTGGAAGCAGGCGGCGGCGCTGAGGCAGACATGGGAGAGGTGGACATCGACGCCATTGCAGCCATGGAGGAGGTGGACAGAGGCGCTGGGCCGATCATGGCGCACATGGACGGCGGCGCTAGGCCGGCCATGGCGGAGGTGGACGGCGGCGACGTGGCCATGGCTGAGCCATGCGGCGGCGATCCATTATCCCCGCGGCGGCGTGGCTGGCTAGGCAGATACGTGAGTTCGATGTGGGCACCGCGGGTTATGGTGTGACGGATTTACCCTTGCAAAAAACAACTGGTCCCACTAAAATATTGTAATGGTCCCATCATTACATATAATTTTCCGTAATTTTAGTTTTGTAACTCCTCGTAACTCCTATTTTTCCACCGTCAGATCAGGGTGGATGGATGGCTCATAAAATCGCCAATCACCGTAACAGTTGTATCTAAACAATGTAGTTTCAAAATACAAAAAGAATCTCAGAGGAAAGCGTTGTTAAGCAAATACATTTCGGTTCATATCGGCTATTTGCGCCATTGGCGCCATCTTCCACACGCGCCCACTCCCGACGCAGCTCCACTTCGGCAGCATCTTGCTGCTCGACGGCGACACCGACGGCTGCCCATGTGGACGACTAAAACGGGGCTTTGCCATGATGAGTGGGTGGATGAGGAGATGCAACAGCAGCAGGCTCGTGCATCACCGCATGCTACGGATTCATGCATGTACCATTTAGGAAGAGACAGGATGGCAGCAGGTCCGCGCATCGGCGCCAGCCGCAGGTTGACTGGCCGGCATCAGCTCAGGGGGCGTGATGTGGGTAGCCCTGACCTGAAGAATCACGCCCGCCGCATCCTCGCGAGGTGCTCACCGTGCCCTACATCTCTGTAGGCGCACGTCGGGCAGGAGCTTAGCCCCATGTTATTGCTCAAGGTTTGGCCGTGTCCACACTTGGAATTAGTCCTTTAAATGATGGATTATTCAATGTTTGCGCGGGTGGATGTTAGTGGAAATTCATCTGCAACACATAGTTGTTCGACAAATCACCATATCTCTGAATGTGTTGATATATTTGTAAGAGAGACCATACATGGCGCAGGGTCATGCATCGTGAGCTAGCGTTGGAGGTAATTGAAAAGTTCATTGTGGAGTGAACAAGGGTTGAGGCAGTGTAAAAGGTGCAAAAGGTACTAGAATACACTGACATACGCTATATTCTTCCAATCAATTAATTGTTGTGTGAACACATTCGGTTCTTTAGTTTATCCATGACAGACATTGTAGCCTCCAGACTTTTGCAAAGTACTTATGTTTATTGTGACAAGTGTGCATGCATCGTGGTTTGGTGGCTCCTCTGTAGTGTTGTGTTTCTTGGAACAAAATCTATTTTGCAACCGTAGATAACATGGTTCCGTTGGCCTTATGGTATCTGACATTTGTCGCTTCTGTTTTGCCTAAAGACGTAACTGGGAGTATCAGTGCTGTTTCTGATACCTCTGTTCGGTCCATGCATCAAGAAGAATCTTCGGACACAAGGATTTTAGGCGAATAGATTAATTTCCTGTACTTTCAACGCGTGTGTTGTCTGGTGTTCGGGAATGGTTAGCAAATGAAGTCTTCTGGTCTGGACCTCTTGGCTTATATTACAAGACTCTGTGTGTTTTAGAGGGTCTCGGGTCTTATATCTTCATGGCAGTTTTTTGAACGAGGTAATAAGTCATTGCATTGCACTCATATTTTGCGTTTGGAATACCAGGACAGCCTTACTGAATATACATTCCCTGTCTTATTATAAGCATGATTTCGATATTGTAACAAGTTGGATAACCACACAATTTTTCACTTTGTCGGCAACTTTGCAGTTCTCCTATAGATTGATCAGGGACTACTTTTTTCCGGGGACTCTACTTAAAATGCTCAATACAGAATTCGGATTCTTGCAAATTCCCTTTGGGCTTTGGTGTTGTTTTCCATGGGATGGGACTCTCGCTGCTGTGGTGTGTTTTGGTGCTGGTACATATTGTCATACCTAATCAAAATTACAGGTGATGGCTTCGTTTTGCTGTATTCTCTTATGGCAGTAGTTATGTTTGCACATGAATGCATGCAGATTTTCTACATGTAATTAACTACAGTGGTGTTATCTGTGCATATTGACAATAGCTTTTTATGTGCCATTTTCAAAGAAGGCTGTCGTGTTTGTCGATTCGGTCATGGCTCTTAGTGTTTGTTGTTGTTGCTCGATCTTCCCATGGTATGTAGTGCTACTCTGTTCTTCTTTCTGTGAAAGGATATGCTTTCTCCTTTAACATACTGAATGAAGTTTCATGAAGAAAGAATTGTTTTATGTTACTTCCGAGGAACTGACATTTTTGATTCGTGCCATGGTGATTAACAGAGCATCCAATGGGATATTGCTTTTCTTCAGAAAGTATTATGGATATGAGGCCGCAAGCTTTCCGCATGGCTCTCTGCCAATTGTTTTGGCACATCTTTGAATTAATTTCTTCAATTTGGCGGGGCTATTCAGACTTCGGATTTTTTTTTGGTTTGAATGTAAGTAATATCCCTCTTTGTGCATGTGTGCTTCTATGTCTTTCCGGCTTCTCTATTCACTGCCTATGGAATGCTTATATATATTAGCCTGTAGTTTACTACTTTGATCTCAGTTCATATTTTTGATGCATTTATTTAAACTAAAATAACTTGGATAATAAGCCTTTCCATTTAAGTATTGTCTGTATTTCCTTTCAGAGCAATTTAGCTCATAAAGGAAAAAAATGCTTCATAGCCATTCTTACATTGTCTATAGCCAATACTCCTATTTGAAGCTATTGAAGAATTTCCCATTTTTCTCTAATACGAAGTACCTTCTCTGACGTGCGGTTAGCATATATATGATATGGCTACAACATATATAGTTTTCCTTCTAAGACTGCTGCAAATAATCTCATGCTTGCTGTCATCATATACACATAGTATAGATGAAGTTGGATGATAATTCTCTCGTATCACTATGTGGAGCCTGAGCCTCATACTAATCTCGCACGGTCAAGTTTATTCCTGCAATTTGATGTTACGATTTATGCTAATGTAAACATGACCAAGCTAGAGGAGAGCTTTGGGTTTTTTTTCGTATTTGTTCTGATAGCATAATGTCTCCTAGGTTCGATACTGTCTTCTCTCCAATCTTGTTCCCTTCCCAGCTTCCACCCATCTTCATGAGCAAGTGTAGCTCCATCCATGACAAAGGTATAGATCAGAGAGGTCTGAGGAGGGACAGGGTTGGAAGCTAGGAAGGGAAGTAAACTTCCTGAGCTTCAGTTCTAGGTGAAAAGAGAGTGTTTTTATTTTGTATTTACGTATTTTTTCTCCGACCAGAGAATTGTTTTGTTGGACCATACGACTGGATTGAAGTTGCTAGCCTGAATGCAAATTTCCTTGAGATGGTTCATTACCAAAATCCTTAAGAGATGTTCGAAGGTGGGTCAGTGAGTGGTGATGATGTTCATGAGAATTCCCACACATTGGTAATTTTTATATGGAGGTGCAGAGTGCCACGATCTCAAATCTAGAGCAATCTTGTGTCAGTGTTCACGTATTGTGATTATCTATGTGGCATTGGGATAGTAAGTTCCCCCGTCCATACAAGGGCGCTATTTACAATATGAGGGAACTTATGATTTATAGGAGCTACAACTTATGGTTTATAATGCTGCTCTTCCATGGTTATATATAAAATAAAAGAAATTAAGTCTTTCTTTTCGGTTTTCATCACAGTTCCTTTTCATGATTCTGTAGCACTGGAATGATTAGTTTGTTCTTCAGTAACTTCTTCTTCAGTATCATAGTTAGTAAACATATGAGGTTTGGCAAGTTAGTATTTACCATTGATGCTTGAAATAAATAGCATGACTGGTGTTGCACCATGTGTGTGTAGGTTTTTCCTTTTAGTTTACTTATATATGCCTCTCCTATATTCTAAAACAAATTCGAACTGTTAGTATTTACCTTAATCTCTTCCACATGGAAGATAGGAAAACTACATACGGAAGGATGAGTTCTATAGCGTATCAGATTCAGGCATTTGCACTATTTTCTTGATTACCTCACTATGATTATTGTTGTAGACTTTTAGTATATTCCTCACAGGCGAACCCGTATTTTCTTCAAATCTATAGCACACATCTTTTTGCTATAGTCATTTCGCCATGGATGCAACAGTCTAGGAAAACAAGATACCTGTATGTTTTCATTCATTTGCCTTTTTATGTGAGAAGTGTCTCCATGGGATTAGCGAGGTGTATTTATGCTTACCCCTTTTTAGTGTTTGGTGAAGCCGATGGACTGTGAACATTATGTACCACATATTGTCGCCTTTTGCCTTTTTATTACTTATAATATGTCATGACAATTTATTTTCCTGAGCCATTTAGTCAAACTAGCCAGTCAAGGATAGCCAATGGTCTTTTGGCTATTTGTTTGTTCATTTCATTCAACATGCATGTTTCTGGAGTAGTCTTGGCGCAAGACACATAATCAAAGTTGATTTTCTTATAAGCTGATCATCACATAGCTAATTGGTAGTTACACTAGTTGAGCTTGTCCTATGCTCATTGTACAGGATAGATAAAGTGTATGTGAACTTCTTGATGAGGAGAAGTCTTTTTAGAGATTCCAATACAAATTACATACGGATGTATATAGACATATTTTAGAATGTAGATTCACCTATTTTGTTCTGTATGTAGTCCGCATTGAAATCTCTAAAAGGACTTATATTTAGGAACGGTGGGAGTGGGATACGATTAAGTATTTAAATTAACCATATGAGCACTATTTCTTTGAGTCCCACAAGGATGTCATCTTTATTCACATGTTATGTGTTATGTCACATCAACTTCTGCCCTTTTGTTTTCTGCAGAACACGACAACTGTTCATCACCTAAAAGGAGAGAATAACACCAAAGGAGTTATGATAGCAGCACTTATAGGCATCGAGGAATTGGCAAAGAGATTACGCTTCATAGGTATGAAGTTAGAACAACGGCTGGAAACTATGAAAGGCCGTTTCTAATTACCTTTGTTGGATCTGTCTTACCTACAATGCATGTGTGACCCCTGGAGAAGCCACTTTTTGTTTCGTCTGCAGTATACTCCATGTTTAGTTCCAGTGATGCCCTAACCCTTTTGTTCCTGCTCTGAAGAATCAGACATGTATAGGCTTCAGATTTTTGTAATCATCTATGTGCTAAACATCCCTTTGTGGTCATGTGTTTTATATGTAATCAAGTATCTATCCATGATGATATATATGCCCAGCTAATGTTTGAAAAGATCCATCATCTGTATCACCACTGCTGGATAACCGCTATAAATCTACTAGCAGTACCGGTCATATAAAATAGCTACCGTTACTGATCATTTGTATTACCACTGCTGGATAACCATTATAAATATATCAGCTAATGTTTATTTCATTTATTTGATTTAACTTTTTATTTTTTGATTTGACATCTTTTTTAGACAAAATAATTTAATTTAGTTGTGCCAATTCAAATTTACACCATGTTGTTGGGCTTAGAAAAAAGGTAAATAATAAATTAAGTTTTGTTGTGTCGACATGGGCACAAGACACGGTTGCTGACGCCTTGACCTTATCAATCCCCTTCTTCCCTCCGTGTACCAAACCTTCTCTCGCTCACCCTTTCTCTTCCAGACCATCGTCGTTGTTCCTCAACTTCGATTGCAATATCAACACGTCAGTTCCTTAGGTGGATCCTCACTGAATCAGACCGCTTAACAGGCGAACCTTTACCAACATGGTATTATTTCAATTTTGAGTTAGTGTTGTTCCTTAGAGACATGGTCAAAGACTGAGAAATTTTAGATTTGCTTGCATCTTGGTTTGCCCGTGACTGAAATCAATATTTCTTCGTTGCTAACAAGAAAAGATCAGTTGTCTCATGCAGATGCATACCCTGTTGATATGTTACTGCTCATTTCAGAAGTGTTTGATTCATCGTAGCTAATTCAAGTTAACCTGGGTACAACAATAGATAGACATTTATTTATGGACAACAATAGTAGTGAGCAAGCAATGTAAAATGCATTTATGTTAGTTCGACGAAACTGACGGTACTTTGTTCTTGCTTCTATATCCTGATTTGGCAATTTTATGATCGGTCTCTAAATATTTCAACTTGCATGGTTTGAATTAGTTTCACATGCTAAAGTATATAGTTTGAACATAGGTATTCCTTAGTGCTTGCTAAAACTCGAAGTTACTAACAAATGCGAAGGTTTCTGTTACAAAAGGTTTAGAATCATTACCCTTGATGCTTAAATTTGGAGCACCTTACTTGGGTAACATAGAGCCAAATGGCATATTTCCCGAATACATGTTCAAAACACTTCGGGTTTGACATGGTCTCTATCTTTGATCAAACATAAAGTTACTATAAAAGGCAAATATTTTTCAACATGAACATGGTTTTAAATGGGTCTCTGTGCCATTTGGCGCACCGGGTCATCTAGTTTACAGAGAAAGCAAAGGCAGTGCAACTGGGGACATCAGCGTGAAGTAAGAGCAACTCCAACGGGCCGACCCAAACGGACGGCGCTTTTGTCCGTTTTTTGTCCGTTTGGGTCGGCCAGGCGGACATGGATGTCCGTTTCCGCGTTTGGGTCGGCGCATGCGCCCAACGCTGGCCCGACCCATTTTGACGGCGCTAGAAAAAAAATAACGCCTGCATATTAAAAAAGAAAAATAGCATTAATTAAACATAAAGTCAGCCACGAAGGCCGGCGAGAGTCCACGCATCCACATTTGCATTTAAAAATAAATAAAAACAACCTAAACTACGAGGCAGCGCGCTGCCCTAGGCGTCGTCGTCGTCCTCGGGGTCCGTGAGGTCGATGAGCGTCGGCGCCGGCCCGGCCCAAGAGAACGTTGTGTTCCAGAGCGCGGTCATGTCGGACGCAGGCTGTGCCGGCGCGGGGGGCTGTGCGGCCGCCTATGCAGCCGCGGCCTGGCGCGCCTCCTCCTCGGCCTCGCGCTGCTCCTCCTCGAGGTTGCGCTCGAGCATCTCGAGGTACTCGCCGTCGCGACGCTTCTCGGCCACCCGGATCTGGCGCTAGTGCTCGAGGTACGCCGGCGTCGCCCCCATCCAGACCGGCGGCGCGCGTACCCACTCGCGCACTACTCCCGTCCAGGAGTAGCGCTCAATGGGGGGCGGCTCCGGCTGCTTCTCCGGCTTGACGAGGCATCAGAGAGGGGACGGCGGGGCCACCGGCGGCACCACGCAGTCGCCCGCTGCGGAGAAGACAAGTGCATGCGCCATTGCCGCCTCGTACCAAGCCTCCTCTTCCTCCGCCGCCTCCGCCCTGCGCCGCTCGTCCTCCTCGCTCTCCCGATAGACGGCCGCAAGGGCCGCCTGGTCCTCCTCGCGGACGACGAGCGGCGGCGGCGGCTCGCTCCGGTCGACCTCGCGCACGCCCCGTCACCTCGTCTCCTCGTGCTCGAAGGCGAACCACCTCGCCCAGTTGGGCGAGTCGGATGCGTAGGCGGGCTCGCGGCGCTGCTCCGGCGTCAGCAGCGCCCGCCGGCGCCACACCTCCTGTTGGGAATCGTAGCATAATTTTAAAATTTTCCTACGTTCACCAAGATGCATCTATGGAGTATAATAGCAACGAGGGGAAGGGAGTGCATCTACATACCCTTGTAGATCGCGAGCGGAAGCGTTCCAATGAACGTGGATGACGGAGTCGTACTCGCCGTGATCCAAATCACCGATGACCGAGTGCCGAACGCACGGCACCTCCGCGTTCAACACACGTACGGTGCAGCGACGTCTCCTCCTTGATCCAGCAAGGGGGAAGGAGAGGTTGATGGAGATCCAGCAGCACGACGGTGTGGTGGTGGATGTAGCGGTTCTCCGGCAGGGCTTCGCCGAGCTTCTGCGAGAGAGAGAGGTGTTGCAGGGGAGGAGGGAGGCGCCCAAGGTTGTAGGTTGCTGCCCTCCCTCCCCCCCCCTTTATATAGGCCCCCTGGGGGGGCGCCGGCCCAGGGAGATGGGATCTCCAAGGGGGGGCGGCGGCCAAAGGGGGGAAGGGGTGCCTTGCCCCCCAAGGCAAGGGGGAAGCTCCCCCCCTAGGGTTCCCAACCCTAGGCGCATGGGGGGAGGCCCAAGGGGGGCGCCCCAGCCCACTAAGGGCTGGTTCCCTTCCACTTTCAGCCCACGGGGCCCTTCGGGATAGGTGGCCCCACCCGGTGGACCCCCGGGACCCTTCTGGTGGTCCCGGTACAATACCGGTAACCCCCGAAACTTTCCCGGTGGCCGAAACTGGACTTCCTATATATAATTCTTCACCTCCGGACCATTCCGGAACCTCTTGTGACGTCCGGGATCTCATCCGGGACTCCGAACAACTTTCGGGTTTCCGCATACATATATCTCTACAACCCTAGCGTCACCGAACCTTAAGTGTGTAGACCCTACGGGTTCGGGAGACATGCAGACATGACCGAGACGCCTCTCCGGTCAATAACCAACAGCGGGATCTGGATACCCATGGTGGCTCCCACATGTTCCACGATGATCTCATCGGATGAACCACGGTGTCGAGGATTCAATCAATCCGTATGCAATTCCCTTTGTCAATCGCTATGTTACTTGCCCGAGATTCGATCGTCGGTATCCCAATACCTTGTTCAATCTCGTTACCGGCAAGTCTCTTTACTCGTACCGCAATGCATGATCCCGTGACTAACGCCTTAGTCACATTGAGCTCATTATGATGATGCATTACCGAGTGGGCCCAGAGATACCTCTCCGTCACACGGAGTGACAAATCCCAGTCTCGATCCGTGCCAACCCAACAGACACTTTCGGAGATACCCGTAGTGCACCTTTATAGTCACCCAGTTACGTTGTGACGTTTGGCACACCCAAAGCACTCCTACGGTATCCGGGAGTTGCACGATCTCATGGTCTAAGGAAAAGATACTTGACATTGGAAAAGCTCTAGCAAACGAAACTACACGATCTTTTATGCTATGCTTAGGATTGGGTCTTGTCCATCACATCATTCTCCTAATGATGTGATCCCGTTATCAATGACATCCAATGTCCATAGTCAGGAAACCATGACTATCTGTTGATCAACGAGCTAGTCAATTAGAGGCTTACTAGGGACACGTTGTGGTCTATGTATTCACACATGTATTACGATTTCCGGACAATACAATTATAGCATGAATAATAGACTATTATCATGAACAAAGAAATATAATAATAACCATTTATTATTGCCTCTAGGGCATATTTCCAACAGTCTCCCACTTGCACTAGAGTCAATAATCTAGTTACATTGTGATGAATCGAACACCCATTGCGTCCTGGTGTTGATCATGTTTTTGCCCTAGGGAGAGGTTTAGTCAACGGATCTGCTACATTCAGGTCCGTATGTACTTTACAAATATCTATGTCTCCATTTTGAACACTTTCACGAATGGAGTTGAAGCGACGCTTGATATGCCTGGTCTTCCTGTGAAACCTGGGCTCCTTCGCAAGGGCAATGGCTCCAGTGTTGTCACAGAAGAGAGTCATCGGGCCCGACGCATTGGGAATCACCCCTAGGTCGGTAATGAACTCCTTCATCCAGACTGCTTCCTGTGCTGCCTCCGAGGCTGCCATGTACTCCGCTTCACATGTAGATCCCGCCACGACGCTTTGCTTGCAACTGCACCAGCTTACTGCTCCTCCATTCAATATATACACGTATCCGGTCTGTGACTTCGAGTCATCCAGATCTGTGTCGAAGCTAGCGTCGACGTAACCCTTTACGATGAGCTCTTCGTCACCTCCATAAACGAGAAACATATCCTTAGTCCTCTTCAGGTACTTCAGGATATTCTTGACCGCTGTCCAGTGTTCCTTGCCGGGATTACTTTGGTACCTTCCTACCAAACTTACGGCAAGGTTTACATCAGGTCTGGTACACAGCATGGCATACATAATAGACCCTATGGCCGAGGCATAGGGGATGACACTCATCTCTTCTATATCTTCTGCCGTGGTCGGGCATTGAGCCGTGCTCAATTGCACACCTTGCAATACAGGCAAGAACCCCTTCTTGGACTGATCCATACTGAACTTCTTCAATATCTTGTCAAGGTATGTACTCTGTGAAAGACCAATGAGGCGTCTTGATCTATCTCTATAGATCTTGATGCCTAATATATAAGCAGCTTCTCCAAGGTCCTTCATTGAAAAACACTTATTCAAATAGGCCTTTATACTTTCCAAGAATTCTATATCATTTCCCATCAATAGTATGTCATCCACATATAATATGAGAAATGCTACAGAGCTCCCACTCACTTTCTTGTAAACACAGGCTTCTCCATAAGTCTGTGTAAACCCAAACGCTTTGATCATCTCATCAAAGCGAATGTTCCAACTCCGAGATGCTTGCACCAGCCCATAGATTGAGCGCTGGAGCTTGCATACTTTGTTAGCATTCTTAGGATCGACAAAACCTTCCGGCTGCATCATATACAACTCTTCCTTAAGGAAGCCGTTAAGGAATGCCGTTTTGACGTCCATCTGCCATATCTCATAATCATAGTATGCGGCAATTGCTAACATGATTCGGACGGACTTCAGCTTCGCTACGGGTGAGAAAGTCTCATCGTAGTCAACCCCTTGAACTTGTCGATAACCCTTAGCGACAAGTCGAGCTTTGTAGATGGTCACATTACCATCTGCGTCCGTCTTCTTCTTAAAGATCCATTTGTTTTCTATGGCTCGCCGCTCATCGGGCAAGTCAGTCAAAGTCCATACTTTGTTTTCATACATGGATTCTATCTCGGATTTCATGGCTTCTAGCCATTTGTCGGAATCCGGGCCCGCCATCGCTTCTTCATAGTTCGAAGGTTCACCGTTGTCTAACAACATGATTTCCAGGACAGGGTTGCCGTACCACTCTGGTGCGGAACGTGTCCTTGTGGACCTACGAAGTTCAGTAACTTGATCCGAAGCTTCATGATCATCATCATTAACTTCCTCCCCAGTCGGTGTAGGCACCACAGGAACATTTTCCCGCGCTGCGCTACTTTCCGGTTCGGAAGGGGTGACTATCACCTCATCAAGTTCCACTTTCCTCCCACTCAATTCTTTCGAGAGAAACTCCTTCTCTAGAAAGGACCCGTTCTTGGCAACGAAGATCTTGCCCTCGGATCTGAGGTAGAAGGTATACCCAATAGTTTCCTTAGGGTATCCTATGAAGACGCATTTTTCCGACTTGGGTTCGAGCTTTTCAGGTTGAAGTTTCTTGACATAAGCATCGCATCCCCAAACTTTTAGAAACGACAGCTTAGGTTTCTTCCCAAACCATAATTCATACGGTGTCGTCTCAACGGATTTCGACGGAGCCCTATTTAAAGTGAATGCGGCAGTCTCTAAAGCATAGCCCCAAAATGAGAGCGGTAAATCGGTAAGAGACATCATAGATCGCACCATATCCAATAGAGTGCGATTACGACGTTCGGACACACCGTTTCTCTGAGGTGTTCCAGGCGGCGTGAGTTGTGAAACTATTCCACATTTCCTTAAGTGTGTACCAAATTCGTGACTTAAATATTCTCCACCACGATCTGATCGTAAGAATTTTATTTTCCTGTCACGTTGATTCTCGACTTCACTCTGAAATTCCTTGAACTTTTCAAAGGTTTCAGACTTGTGTTTCATTAGGTAGACATACCCATATCTACTTAAATCATCAGTGAGAGTGAGAACATAACGATATCCTCCGCGAGCCTCAACACTCATTGGACCGCACACATCGGTATGTATGATTTCCAATAAGTTGGTTGCTCGCTCCATTGTTCCGGAGAACGGAGTCTTGGTCATCTTACCCATGAGGCATGGTTCGCACGTGTCAAATGATTCGTAATCAAGAGACTCCAAAAGTCCATCTGCATGGAGCTTCTTCATGCGCTTGACACCAATGTGACCAAGGCGGCAGTGCCACAAGTATGTGGGACTATCGTTATCAACTTTACATCTTTTGGTATTCACACTATGAACATGTGTAACATCACGTTCGAGATTCATCAAAAATAAACCATTGACCAGCGGGGCATGACCATAAAACATATCTCTCAAATAAATAGAACAACCATTATTCTCGGATTTAAATGAGTAGCCATCTCGAATTAAACGAGATCCAGATACAATGTTCATGCTTAAAGCTGGCACTAAATAACAATTATTGAGGTTTAAAACTAATCCCGTGGGTAGATGCAGAGGTAGCGTGCCGACGGCGATCACATCGACCTTGGAACCATTCCCGACACGCATCGTCACCTCGTCCTTCGCCAGTCTCCGTTTATTCCGTAGTTCCTGTTTTGAGTTACAAATATGAGCAACCGCACCGGTATCAAATACCCAGGAGCTACTACGAGTACTGGTAAAGTACACATCAATTACATATATATCACATATACCTTTGGTGTTGCCGGCCTCCTTGTCCGCTAAGTATTTGGGGCAGTTCCGCTTCCAGTGACCACTTCCCTTGCAATAAAAGCACTCAGTTTCAGGCTTGGGTCCATTCTTTG
Source organism: Triticum aestivum (assembly GCF_018294505.1). Classification (NCBI taxonomy): domain Eukaryota; kingdom Viridiplantae; phylum Streptophyta; class Magnoliopsida; order Poales; family Poaceae; genus Triticum; species Triticum aestivum. The sequence goes on from NC_057811.1 coordinate 434,324,546, forward strand.
ACTTCTTCCCAGTAACTGGCTTACCGGGCGCGGCAACTCCCTTGCCGTCCTTCTTGAAGTTCTTCTTACCCTTGCCCTTCTTGAACTTAGTGGTTTTATTCACCATCAACACTTGATGTTCTTTTCTGATCTCCCCTTCCGCTGATTTCAGCATTGAATATACCTCGGGAATGGTCTTTTCCATCCCCTGCATATTGTAGTTCATCACAAAGCTCTTGTAGCTTGGTGGAAGCGACTGGAGGATTCTGTCAATGACCGCGTCATCCGGGAGATTAACTCCCAGCTGAGACAAGCGGTTGTGCAACCCAGACATTCTGAGTATGTGCTCACTAACAGAACTGTTCTCCTCCATTTTACAGCTGAAGAACTTGTCGGAGACATCATATCTCTCGACCCGGGCATGAGCTTGAAAAACCAGTTTCAGCTCCTCGAACATCTCATATGCTCCATGTTTCTCAAAACGCTTTTGGAGACCCGGCTCTAAGCTGTAAAGCATGCCGCACTGAACGAGGGAGTAATCATCAGCACGTGATTGCCAAGCGTTCATAACGTCTTGGTTCTGTGGGATTGGTGCATCACCTAGCGGTGCTTCTAAGACATAATCTTTCTTGGCTACTATAAGGATGAGCCTCAGGTTCCGGACCCAGTCCGTATAGTTGCTGCCATCATCTTTCAGCTTGGTTTTCTCTAGGGACGCGTTGAAATTGAGGACAACGTTGGCCATTTGATCTACAAGACATAGTGTAAAGATTTTAGACTAAGTTCATGATAATTGAGTTCATCTAATCAAATTACTCAATGAACTCCCACGCAGATAGACATCCCTCCAGTCATCTAAGTGAAACATGATCCGAATTAACTAGGCCGTGTCCAATCATCACGTGAGACGGACTAGTCAAGATCGGTGAACATCTCCATGTTGATCGTATCTTCTATACGACTCATGCTCGACCTTTCGGTCCTCCGTGTTCCGAGGCCATGTCTGTACATGCTAGGCTCGTCAAGTCAACCTAAGTGTATTGCGTGTGTTCCGAGGCCATGTCTGTACATGCTAGGCTCGTCAACACCCGTTGTATTCGAACGTTAGAATCTATCACACCCGATCATCACGTGGTGCTTCGAAACAACGAACCTTCGCAACGGCGCACAGTTAGGGTGAACACTTTCTTGAAATTATTATAAGGGATCATCTTACTTACTACCGTCGTTCTAAGTAAATAAGATGCAAAAACATGATAAACATCACATGCAATCAAATAGTGACATGATATGGCCAATATCATGATGCTCCTTTGATCTCCATCTTCGGGGCACCATGATCATCTTCGTCACCGGCATGACACCATGATCTCCATCATTGTGTCTTCATGAAGTCGTCACGCCAACGATTACTTCTACTTCTATGGCTAACCGTTTAGCAACAAAGTAAAGTAATTTACATGGCGTTATTCAATGACACGCAGGTCATGCAAAATAATAAAGACAACTCCTATGGCTCCCGCCGGTTGTCATACTCATCGACATGCAAGTCGTGATTCCTATTACAAGAATATGATCAATCTCATACATCACATATATCATTCATCACATCTTCTGGCCATATCACATCACATAGCACTTGCTGCAAAAACAAGTTAGACGTCCTCTAATTGTTGTTGCAAGTTTTTACGTGGTTTGTAGGTTTCTAGCAAGAACGTTTTCTTACCTACGTATGACCACAACGTGATTTGCCAATTTCTATTTACCCTTCATAAGGACCCTTTTCATCGAATCCGTTCCGACTAAAGTAGGAGAGACAGACACCCGCTAGCCACCTTATGCAACTAGTGCATGTTAGTCGGTGGAACCTGTCTCACGTAAGCGTACGTGTAAGGTCGGTCCGGGCCGCTTCATCCTACAATGCCGCCGAAACAAGAAACGACTAGTAGCGGCAAGAAGAATTGGCAACATCAACGCCCACAACTTCTTTGTGTTCTACTCGTGCATAGTAACTACGCATAGGCCTGGCTCATGATGCCACTGTTGGGAATCGTAGCATAATTTTAAAATTTTCCTACGTTCACCAAGATGCATCTATGGAGTATACTAGCAACGAGGGGAAGGGAGTGCATCTACATACCCTTGTAGATCGCGAGCGGAAGCGTTCCAATGAACGTGGATGACGGAGTCGTACTCGCCGTGATCCAAATCACCGATGACCGAGTGCCGAACGGACGGCACCTCCGCGTTCAACACACGTACGGTGCAGCGACGTCTCCTCCTTCTTGATCCAGCAAGGGGGAAGGAGAGGTTGATGGAGATCCAGCAGCACGACGGCGTGGTGGTGGATGTAGCGGTTCTCCGGCAGGGCTTCGCCGAGCTTCTGCGAGAGAGAGAGAGAGGTGTTGCAGGGGAGGAGGGAGGCGCCCAATGTTGTAGGTTGCTGCCCTCCCTCCCCCCTTTATATAGGCCCCCTGGGGGGGCGCCGGCCCAGGGAGATGGGATCTCCAAGGGGGGGCGGCGGCCAAAGGGGGGAAGGGGTGCCTTGCCCCCCAAGGCAAGGGGGAAGCTCCCCCCCTAGGGTTCCCAACCCTAGGCGCATGGGGGGAGGCCCAAGGGGGGAGCCCCAGCCCACTAAGGGCTGGTTCCCTTCCACTTCAGCCCACGGGGCCCTCCGGGATAGGTGGCCCCACCCGGTGGACCCCCGGGACCCTTCCGGTGGTCCCGGTACAATACCGGTAACCCCCGAAACTTTCCCGGTGGCCGAAACTGGACTTCCTATATATAATTCTTCACCTCCGGACCATTCCGGAACCTCTTGTGACGTCCGGGATCTCATCCGGGACTCCGAACAACTTTCGGGTTTCCGCATACATATATCTCTACAACTCTAGCGTCACCGAACCTTAAGTGTGTAGACCCTACGGGTTCGGGAGACATGCAGACATGACCGAGACGCATCTCCGGTCAATAACCAACAGCGGGATCTGGATACCCATGTTGGCTCCCACATGTTCCACGATGATCTCATCGGATGAACCACGGTGTCGAGGATTCAATCAATCCGTATGCAATTCCCTTCGTCAATCGGTATGTTACTTGCCCGAGATTCGATCGTCGGTATCCCAATACCTTGTTCAATCTCGTTACCGGCAAGTCTCTTTAATCGTACCGCAATGCATGATCCCGTGACTAACGCCTTAGTCACATTGAGCTCATTATGATGATGCATTACCGAGTGGGCCCAGAGATACCTCTCCGTCACACGGAGTGACAAATCCCAGTCTCGATCCGTGCCAACCCAACAGACACTTTCGGAGATACCCGTAGTGCACCTTTATAGTCACCCAGTTACGTTGTGACGTTTGGCACACCCAAAGCACTCCTACGGTATCCGGGAGTTGCACGATCTCATGGTCTAAGGAAAATATACTTGACATTGGAAAAGCTCTAGCAAACGAAACTACACGATCTTTTATGCTATGCTTAGGATTGGGTCTTGTCCATCACATCATTCTCCTAATGATGTGATCCCGTTATCAATGACATCCAATGTCCATAGTCAGGAAACCATGACTATCTGTTGATCAACGAGCTAGTCAATTAGAGGCTTATTAGGGACACGTTGTGGTCTATGTATTCACACATGTATTACGATTTCCGGACAATACAATTATAGCATGAATAATAGACTATTATCATGAACAAAGAAATATAATAATAACCATTTATTATTGCCTCTAGGGCATATTTCCAACACCTCCTCCACGTGAGCCCTAGCCGTCCGCGGCGCCGCCGGCACTGGAATCCTATCTGGATCCAGATGTCAGTCGTGCGGCAGGGTCACGTCGGGGTACGGCAGAGGCTGGTGGTGCCGCCAGTGCCACTCCGCCTGATGCACTGGCACGTTCACGCGCTGCCTCTGCCGGCGAGGCGCCAGCGGAGGCGGGAGGAACTCTGAGGGGGAAGGGGTGGCGGGGGCCTTGCCCTTGGCCTTGCTGCTGCCGGCGCCGGAGAAGAGCCCCATCTCGCTGTGGTTGTGGTGGCTAGGGTTTGCCGACGATGGGGGAGCAAAGCTTGCTAGATGTGGACGGCGAGTTTGGATGAGGACGGCCCCGCCGCACGGTCGGCTTAAAAAAGAACGAGCGCCGTCGCTGACGCGTGGGCCCGTGGTCATAAATTAAGCTGACCACGTGGGTTGCGGGTAGTTGGACGGCCGCCAGGTGGGGACGCCGCGGACAGCGAGAAGGCGCGCATGGCGTCCGTTCGGCGTCCGCGCCGACGCATTTGTGGGGCAAATTTGGGCCGCAAATGCGTCGGCGCGGACTCGATGCGGACATGATTTGGGTTTGGGTCGGCGCATTGGGCCGCCACTTTTATCCGCGCGACCCAAACGGACGGCGGCGGACGAAATGGGTCGGCCCTTTGGAGTTGCTCTAACAGAGCCGGACATCAACTGTGGACAAGAAACCTAGCGCCCAATCACAGGTACTTCCTATGTATTTACCTGATTTTGCCCCCGAAAATGGCGTGAAAATGTCTCACCGTTTCTTCGAAGTGAAAGTGTGTGTTGTGTATTTATACACCCCCCTCTGTCAAGTGTTGGCGCCGTGAAGTGTTCATTGGCTACGCCACCACCAATCCTTCTCCTCGACAGAGCATTCTGTGTGTGTAGTGCCATTTCTTGGCTGGCTCTGTCCATGGAGAAGGAGCGCGGCGCAGAAGAAAGGGAGATGAAGCAGAGCAAGCCGCCGCCGAGGCGTGGCCGAGTCATGAGGAGCATCGTCAAACTCCTCTGCTTTTGCGGTGCTCCCGCGGAAGGTTAGAATAGAAGGCCTTGGAGCTTCTTAAGCTGGCGCGTATAATATACAATCGTTGTCTGTGTGTGTGAGTGTATGTGGGCTTCCTTTTCTTTCTAAACGTATGTGTGCATTAGTTAATGTTCTCGAGGACTGTGGATTACGTAGTAACTGTTACTACTACTGTGTATGATGGGTTGTCATTGCGTTTGAAGTTTGTGTACTTCGTGTCACGCATGTAAACCGAACGACATTGGTAATGTATATTTTTCGTAACATATAGTTGTGCTTATGTTGCTGTTCACTCTGTTCAGCGATCAATTGATCTTAGTTGGCCAGTTGCAGCGGCAATGATCAAGAGCAAGAGCATGGTACCAATAGATCACCGGTGGCGGCTTTGGTCGGTGAAATCAAACGTTTACTCCAAGGAGACAAAGAGTTTAAGATTGTGCGCTATTTCTCGTGACCAAAACATTGTTAGTCATAGACTTGCCCAGTTGGGGGTGCTCTTCTCCGCATGTAGTTGTCTGGTTGCGCCCAGGTCCTGATAAGATGTAAGCCCCTGCCCTCTGTGGCCAAACCATTCATTGATATAATTTGTTTTACCTATACAAATCATGCCAGGAAATCTGTTGATCATGCATGTATCTTGATGGCTTTTCATTATCTACATGTAAGTTATTGATTATCCAGTTGTTCAAAGAGTTAGCTTTACTCTACTTTAATCTGTATGTCACTATTGTGAGGGCTTCATGAAAATTATACCTTTTGATTTGAACATAAGTTGGTGTGTTTCTATATATCTTGTCTGCTTTTTATATCCAATATTCTAGCATCCCGTTATGATGATATCCATAGTGTCCTTAAGTAGCAACTTAATAAAACTTCATCAGAAAAGGAAATACCTCTTCTTTAAGTGCTACCACTGAGTGCCAGCATTGAATAGCAAATGAATCCCATGGTAGACGAAGCAATGTTTCTTCAGCTTCGTCTGAACATAAGGAGCATTTTGTAAGTGCTCATGTGGAAGGTTATCTAGCTCCTTGTAGTTCTCCTTTAAGGATTGCTTGATTCCCAAAATTGTAAAAAAAAATAGAACAAACAAAAAAATTAATGGCACTTCAACTAGATTTGTACATGATTAAAAATATTTTTTAAATCTAATAAGAGGTTTCAATGGATAAAAAAACATAAGAAAAACATGCAAACAAATACTAAATGGCTTAATCCTACAGACCAACAACACACTTGGAAAGAACATTCTTAAGAATTTCACCTCCAAAGAGTCCCTCTCTAAAATATCAACTTTAATATAAGCCTCTCTTTCAAAACCTTAGTGCCCCCTCCTCCCAACGACACCTGGGGCACGCTAGCACCGCCACATCCACACTCCTTCGCGTAGCTCACTTGATGTCGTTGTAACAACCACTAGCTCGGTGTTGGCGGCCCTAACATCAAAGCTTATCGGGGCTTCATTTACAGTGTCGGATTGTTGTCGGACCATTTATAGTGGGAGTTACGATGACAGAAACTTGTTGCGACGGTGGTAGTGAGGTGAGGTAGGTGATGAGCGAGGTGTCACTGGTAGAAAATGGGCCTTTAGTCCCGGTTCGCAAAGGCCTTTAGTCCCGGCTGTGCAACCGGGACTAAATATGCGCGACTAAAGACCCCCCCCCCCCTTTAGTCGCGCCTCTTACGAACCGCGACTAAAGGCTTTAGTCCCGGTTCTCGTGGCTAACCGGGACTAAAGGCCCGTCCACGTGGGCGCCAGGGGTCCGTCGGGGCGGAGGACCTTTAGTCCCGGTTCTCGTGGCTAACCGGGACTAAAGGCCTCCTCCGTAGGTTTTAGCCCCCCTAAACCTGGCTTTTTTGCGAATTTTTTTCTATTTTTTTTATTTTCAAATTTCTGAATTATTTTAACCTCTAATCTCTAATCACCACCCCTCATCACTGCTCAATTTATCCTCTAATCTCTAATCACCCCTCATCATTCCAAATCATCTAACTTCCCGGACGGTCACCCATCCTCTCACTACTCCAGCCTGAGCACGCTTAACTTCCGGGTTCTATTCTCCCTCGTTTCCAAGTCTGCACTTGTTGTTTTCCTGACAATAGTAGGATGTCAATTCTATTAACCCTCAGGAATTTAGCTTGAGCATGAAGTGACACATTTCACTGTTTGAGTTTGAAACTATTGTTTTAAAAAACAATAATTATTTAGTAACACTAATATTTCTGAAATAATTAGTTTGACCATTGTTTGACCACTGTTTGACCACAGTTTGACCAGATTTGACCAAAATTTTAAAAAAAACTGAAATAATTATTTAGTAACACTAATATTCTAGAATAATTAGTTTGACCATTGTTTGACCACAGTTTGACCACAATTTGAAATTTTTTGAATTTTTTTGCCTCTCCAGATCTTAAAAGCCCCGTATCTTTTTTCTGTTAGGTTTTTGAGGATTTTAAAAATGTTTAACGAGGTTCCCCCAGTTAAATTCGGATGTAACTTTTCGAGTAGATGATTTTTCATATAAAAAACTTTTTCATCCGAGTTTGTATGCAAAAGTTATGCCCATTTTAAGAAATTCCAGAGAGATTTTGCAAATAAAGTCGAAATTCATATTTGTTAATTTTCCCAACAACTAGACCACATGTCACATGAGAAACTTATTTTATTTTATTTTTTTGACATTTCCATCATTTTCTTTTGGTTTTTCTAAAACTGAAAAGGCGGTCCGGGGGGGGGGGGGGGTAGAGTTTGATGGGCCCTTTAGTACCGGTTGGTCTGGCCAACCGCGACTAAAGGACTAACCTTTAGTCCCGGTTGGTCTGGCCAACCGCGACTAAAGGACTAACCTTTAGTCTCGGTTGGTCTGGCCAACCGCGACTAAAGGCCTTCGGGCCAGCCTGAGGACCTTTAGTCCCGGTTGGCCAGGCCAACCGCGACTAAAGCCCCTCCCGTCCGCCAGCTGTCGACCGAGCGCGCTGGGCCCAGATAGTTGGTCGCGGGTCTCCTCCCGAACCGCGACTAAAGACCCCTTTGGTCGCGGTTCGATTATTTTGGGGACTAATGGGGGCGTATGGAAGCCTCTTTTTCTATTAGTGTGTCTATCTTGGATTTGGCACGTGATGTCTGGGTTTGTTGTTGACCAAACGTTGGAAGTCTGATGTAGTGCGATGGATGTCGGGGTGGTGGCCTCAGGTTGAGTCTCAGAGACTATCGGATGTCACGGGTGGCATGAAATTTGGAGGCACGCCTTTACCTTCACCAATTTAGGGTTAACCAGGATTGTTCTTCTCTTAGTAGTTTTGGTCTCTCCGTAGTAGCGGCGGTGGCAGTGTCTGTGGAGTGGTGGTGTTGCTGCTTCGGACTTTTGTACAATTTTCTTTCTGTTTATGCTTTCATTGAGTCATCTCATGTGATACTTTCGGGAGCTTGTTGATGTATTTTTGCCTCCCAGCGGATATATCACTTTTGGATCGTCTAGTGGGTTGGCACTATATAGAAGAGACGCTGATGGCTAGGGTTGGAGCTTCTATGTCTGTTGAGTCTTACTACTCTACTAGTGTGTTTCGTAGAGCATGAGTTTTGGGTGTATGTTCGTGGCCTCTGCATGCATATCTAACTTGGCTTTCACTTTATTTACCCGATGACTTTATTTCCACCAATTGCCTCCTTTGGTTTAGAGGAATCTTGTAGGAATTTCACATGATATGATTTCTATAGGAAAAATTCCTTTAGAGCCCTTTGGTTTGTAGGAATGGAATCCTATTCCTATGGGGGAATTCTTCCTATCCTCTACGTTTCATAGGAAAATAAACATTAGCCCAAAGTCAATGAAAAAAATCTTATGATGTGAATCAAAGGACATCTCTTTTCCTATTCCTATTCATAGGATTTGAGATACATGTCATCTCATTTTCTATGACTTTCCTATTCCTACGATTTTCCTATCCTATGAACCAAAGGAGGCCTGAAAAGGTAGATCTCCTCTCCATTGTCGAAAGAAAATATCATAAAGATTTCCATTTTTCATTCTTTTGGTTAGGACATCTGAATTCCATCTTCTTAGTGTGACCTCTGAATTTCATAAGAAGGATTCGAGCCAACAAATCCTAGTTGGCGTCAACTAGCATGCGAGCGACTTGGGCAGGGCCAGTCTACCTTTTGATGTTGTAGGATTTTTTTTCTTTGTTTTTTCTATTGTGCATTTGTTAACTTTTTATTCATATTTCTTTTTTCTTCTGATTAGGTTTTTCTCTTGGTTTTTTGTTTAGGGTTTTTTTATGTGGTTCCCTCTTTTATAAAATGTTTGGAAATTCCATTGTTTTCTTAATTTTTAATAAAAAATTGTTTCAAACAATATGCCGAAAATTAATATAATTTTGATGCTCTCAAATTTTCAGAATTAAAAAACATTTCATAAATTGTTAAAAAATACAAAAAATGTCCCTGCTTTCAAGATTTGGTCACAAATTAAAAGATGTTTTCTTTTTTTTTTAATATCCAAAAAACATAAAATATTCATGTTTCAAAAAATGTTAGGATTTTTTTTATTTGTTAATACTCGATGAACAATTCTTTAAGAATGATGAGTATTTTCTAATAAAAGTTAAAGGTTTTTGTGATATATATTGAAGATTGTTTTTTAAACACCCAGAACATTTTTACTCCCTCCGTTCCTAAATATAAGTCTTTTTAGACATTTTAAATGGACTACAACACAGGGATGTATGTAGACATATTTTAGAGTGTAGATTCACTCATCTTACTCTGTATGTAGTCACTTGTTGGAATCTCCTGAAAGGCTTATATTTGGGAACGGAGCGAGTAGAATATAGAGAACTTTTGTTATTAGACGATGAACATATTTTTTGTTACAATGAACAATGTCTCTAATAAGTAGGTGAATTTTTTTGGTATACACTAAACATTTTTTCAAATTTATTAGTATTTCTTGAAAATTTGAACATTTTTTAAGTCAAAACATTTCTTCAAGTCTGTTAATTTTCTATTTTGAAATTTGGAACAATTTTTAAAATACAAGCTAAAATATTGTGAAGATTTTATTTAAGCACATTTTTAGAATAATAAACATTTTCAAAAATAAAAAATAAAAAAGTAAGAAACAACAAACTCACAGATAAGTTGGGCCGGCCATTGACCCTCGCTTCAGCGTCATCTTGACTTTTTCAGCCATAGAGGGCATTAGTTGTAGAATCGTGCAGGGGTGGCCTATTATTTATTGCCCATCAAACTCATGTTCTGACTTCGTTAAGATGAAGGCCATAAGTAATAGGCCACCCTACACGATTTTGTATAGCAGGCAGGGATGTCTCAAGAAAAAGTTAAGGTGAAGGCCACAAGTAACCATGCGCCCGTTCGGTCTGAACGACCAAACAGTAAAGTAGTTGCATGTAATAGAGGGGGCATTCTATATGACGTAATTTGTGGACATTTTTAAAAATTACAAACAATTTTATTAAACCTGATTTTTAAGAAAATTCTGAACATTTTCTAAAACATGTACTCCCTTCGTCCCAAAATAAGTGACTCAACTTTATACTAATTTTAGTAGAAAGTTAGTACAAAGTTGAGTCACTTATTTTGAGATAGAGGGAGTATAATTTTAGGAAAACAAACTTACAAATTCGAGCAATTGTTGAAATTTGGAGCATTTAATAGAATTATGAATTTATGTACATTTTTTGAATATGTTGAACTTTTTAATTATGTGATTTTTAAAATGAAATGAGAAAAAATGAACGAAGAAAAAATAATCATTAAAACTCAAAGAAAACATAGAATAAAAAAGGAAAACCAAAAAAGAAAAAACATAAAAAAAGGAAAGATAGAAAAAAAACTAGTAGAGAAAAGAACCAGGAAAAGACCAAGAGTGTTCCTAAAACCGGGGTAGCTGAAGCTACTAAATGGGTCAGTCCACATCCCTGCCTGCTATGTGAATCGCACCCTTTTTGATACAGAACGCGTCAAATAGGGAGTTCCAAACATTATTTCTAATTCAGAACATTTTTAAAATCTGAAACATATTTCAAATATGTGAATAGTTTTCTTAATTTGGAAGCACCATTTTTAATTTGAATGATTTCTTTTGAATCCTAAACATATGAAATTTAGAAACTTTTTCCAAAATGAAAAAAAAATTGTGCTGAATTGGGCCGAGACATTGGGAGTTAGTTCAGCGTCGTCTTTGACTTTTCAGGGCATTAATTGCGGAATCTTGTATTGGTGGCCCATTATTTATGGCCCATGAAGCTCCTCTTGCTGCTCTGTCAAGGTGGAAGCCGCATAAGTAAATGTGTACCCGGTCGGTCTGGAAGACAAAACCAAAAGTCCTTCTGTGTGGCGAAATCACTAACTGAGGGGTACCTTTTGTAAATCTCACTCTCACCTTCCCGGATTGCGACAAGTGCACCACTTGTTACCACCTGCGAGTTTTTCCTTTTTCGTAGATTCTTTTCTTTAAAAGTTTTATCTCTTAAACTGTGCATTCAAATCCAGAATCATTTTCATCTTTTAATTTCTCGCATCGATATCTTTGAAACTAGATCCCATGTTAATAGGTTTTAAAGAAGAAAAAACACGAATACCTCGAGAAAAAACAGACAAAAAATCCGAGCCGGAAGCATGGGCTTTCTCCACTTTTTCCCTTTCCGAAGAGGTACAATTGTGCCTCTTGCAAAACAAATATGTGCATCTATGAGAAACAGGTCTGTGCATCTCGTGGAAGCAAATAACATGTTTTCTTCCATTTCCGAGAGGCCCGACAGCAAACATGTGTCTCCATAAGAAGCAAATCTATGCATCCTGCGGAAGCAAAAAAAAAGTGTTTTTTTTCCTTTACAAGATGTCTCTCACGGAAGCAACATATGCCTCCACGAGGAGCAAATATGTGCCTCCCGTGGAAAACCAAAGTTGTGCCTCTCATAGAATCAAAAAAAATTACGCGCATTCTTTTTTGAGTTTTTTTGTCCAAAACCTAGGAAAATCAAGGGAAAAACAAAAAAAACATCTAAAACCCAAAAACACGTACAGAAAAATCAAAATAAAATCTCGACGGAGCGCTAAACACGCGACACGTGGCGGCGACCGAGAGCGCGTCAACTGGCGCGCTTTTAGCCCATCATAAGTGACCCTTGCGGGGCTCCCGCATGGGGTACCCCCTTTGTTAGTTGCTCTACCTACTTAGCCACCTGCAGAGGGGACAACTCACAAACATGCCACCCCTCACCTGTGAAAGATTATAGAAGATTCCGAAAACCTGTGGGAACAAAAAGGAAGCGGTAGGGGAAGGGCGCGTGTTAGCTGACTATCCACCGATCTACGCGATAATTAAGATCGGTCATAAGAGAGCAATTCCTCGTCCGCTCACCGGCACAAATATTATGTACCGCTCATTGCAGGTGTAGACGGTGCAATACGCTAGGAAGATGGGTCTGACCATTATAACCGAAGCATACAATCATGACAACTTGTTTTAGAAGAAGGTTCCAGGCCAGTTTCGATAACGTTCTACAGGTTCCTCAACTGTTTTTCTTTCCTGGTTTTTCCTTTTTATTTATTTCCTTTCCTTTTTTCTTTTTTAGCAAAATTGCAAATTAAAGAAATGATTTCATAATTTGTTCACATATTGAGAGGGATTTAAGAAAAATGTTCGGAATTTTAAAAAAAATCCTGTTTTTTAAATTTTGTTCACATATTCAGAAATTGTTTGTAATTTAAAAAATTATTCATTTTGGAAAACAATTGCACATTCAAAAAATGATTGGAATAATTTTCAAAAAATGTTTGGGGAGTTAAAAAACCATATTTTTTTTAAACTTATTCTGAATTTCAAAAAATGATGTCGTTTTCAAAATTTGCTCACATTTTCAAAAAAAGTTCTGTAACTTTTAAAAAATATTCACATTTTCAAAAAATGTAGGAAATTTCATAAAAAATTTCATTTTTAGAAAGTGTTCACAAATTACGGAAATGTTCAGGAATTTTCAAATTTTGTTCATGTTTTAAAAAACTATTCAACATTTTGGATTCATTCTTTAATACAATGAATATTTTTTAGATTAATAAACTTTTTTGGTTCATGACTTTTTAAAAATTCGTGAACTTTTTCAAAATTGGTAAACTTTTCAAAATCATCATTCTTTAAAATTTTAAGTTTGTAAGAAAAAGAAGGTAAAAAACCTAAACATTTTTTCGAGGGAAAAACTTAGATGAGCAGGTGAGCGGTTGCAGCCAGTAGCCAGCGAGCGGGGCACCCTAATGGGCTGGCCCACCATGCTAGAGATCTCTTGGGGGCTTTAGGTGCCGCAAGTTGTTTTTTTAGTAACGCGAGTTGTATTGCTCGCAACGAGAAATACTTAGCAGCACCCTCTCACCAGTACGAGCATGCGGGCGGCGTAAAGACAGAGCCGGTTGATGCGGCTACTTTAGAAGCAATAGCATGCAGGGAAGCTTTGTCACTTGCGGAAGACCTCGGGTTGCAACATCTTCACGTTGCATCTGACTGCAAGGCAATGGTAAATGGAATCCAGGATGGTGCTGGACGTGCCTTTGGAGGACCATTAGGGTAATAAAACAAAGAGAAAGATCATGCAACTAATTATGAAGCTCATTAGATAGCTAGGCTTGGTACTGCCCTACCTCAGGGGGAACGTATTTGGTTGTCAATGTTGAAGCACATAGTTTAGCTCGATTATCTCTTTCTCTAGCACCTGGTTGTTATGTGTGGCTTGACCAACCTCATGATATAAATTGTATCGCACTCCATTTGGCTTTTGATGAATAAAGTTGGTCTTAAACCTAAAAAAATACAAACAATTCATCCATTCCTCCCGTTTTCGGAAAACAAGTCGCCAACCCATGGCATGAAGTATCTACCATGTACTAGCAAGAAGCCCGTGCGTTGCACGGAACATCAAGATGCATTTATATGAGTAGTTTATTTTGTGGGAGAAAAGGTTGAACGAGGGAAGGTCTTATCTGCAAATGTGGAGAGAAGTGCGGGTAAATTGTCATAGTGGTGATTCACAGCAAACGCCTCCCCGAGGCCGACCTTATCCTCTCGCCCGACCTGCTCCCGCGAGCGGGGGGGGGGGGGCGATTCCCTCGACCGGCCGCCGCCGGCCCCCTCTCCCCTCGATCTCCTCCCCCCGCCGCCGTCGGAGCGCGCCGCCGGGCAAAGCCCGGCCGGCGGCGGCGGCGGCGGGCCTTCTCACCCTTCGCGCGGGGCAGTCTCCTCGCGTGCTTGCGCGGCGCTGGGAAGGGCGCGGCGGCGCGGCGTTGACGGCCGTCCCGGCGACGGCGGGGGCTGTTGGCGTCGCTCTGTGGGCTGCTGGGCGGTGGTATGCCCTGTCGCGGCCGCGGCGGCGAGATCCGGCTCGGCCCTGGCCGGATCCTGCTCGTGGCGGGTGGTGGCGCGGTGGATGTGCCTGCTGGAGTTGGGGACGGCGGCTGGCAAGGCGTAGCTCAGCCAGATCTGACCTCCTGCGGGGCGGGCCGTGGTCGGCGCGGGTCAAGGAGGGCGGTAGTGGTGCGAGCCAGGGGTCGGGGATGGCGGCAAGTGGCTCGGCCAGATCTGACCTCTCGGAGGCGCGGGCCGCGTTCGGCTAGGGCTGCGGGCGGCTGCCTCGACCGGGGCCATCTCGGGTGGTCGGGGTGGCGGCGCAGTGGCGGTGGTTGCGGATCTGCCCGCGGCAGCGGCCGGCTTCTCCGGCGTCGGCTCGTCTGCGGTCGGACCGTCTCGACCTTCGCCCCATCTCCTCGTCATCTGGGCGCTACTCCCATCAAAGGGCTGGTCCTCACCCAGCTGCGGTCCACCGCTCGTCTCGCGCCCGGTGCTGCAGGACCGAGCTCGTCTCGCGCACGGTGCAGCGGGATCGAGCTCGTCTCGCGCATGGTGCAGCGGGATCGAGCTCGTCTCGCGCACGATGCAGCAGGACTGACCTCGTCCCCCTCTCGGTGTTGCAGGACCGCGCTCGTCTCGCGCTCGGGGCAGCAGGACGGGTCGGTGGATGCCAGTTCTGGCCGGCCTATCGGGTCTCGACGCTGGTGGTCGCCCAGGGTGTGAAAGGGGGGACCTTTCCGCTCGCCTCTTTCGTTGGGGTGGAGGCGGGTCTCGTGTGAGGTGGTGTCAAGGTCTTGGATGCCGGGGCGGCGGCCCTGGTGGTGGTAGCACGGTGCTTTTGGACAGAGCCCGTGCTATGGCGCTGCCCGGTCACCATGGCCGTGTGGGCGGCGTGGTTGCCGGGATGTGGCGTTCGGTGGCGGTGAGTGGTGGCCGAAGTGAAAACCTGTTCTATCTTCGGACGGACCGGCGGCGCCGAAGATCGTTCCCTTCTTGAAGGCGTCATCGCGGCTCTCATTGCCCGTCATGCGGCTCCAGGGGAAACTCTGATCCTTGGATCGGGCGGTGGCGGCGCTCCGGTGTCGTACCCTTCCTGGAGGCTCCGCCTTGGAGCCCATGGTCCGTCATATGTAACTTCATCTCTTCGTTGTAGTTTTGCTAGGAGTGGTGTTGTTGCGCTCAGCGCCTATGTATCTTGTCTTGGGTGTGTGCGTGTGTTGCGGTGACGTGTGTTTGTACTGGATGCTTGTTGGTCGGTGCTTTATATATAAAGCGGGGCGAAAGCCTTTTTCGGTAAATTGTCATAGTTTCCTTCCTATCCGTTAGATATAGATCGGACGGCATATATTGCAGGATGGCAGACACTCCATCATCACCAACTCTGCTTTTTATAAGAATACAGATATGGGATTGTGGGGTAAAAGCCCCATTAGATTTGAACGTCAGGAGCAAACAGCCGGGTTCAGACTCCAAAGCTCAGCTTGGACGCTTTGATCGTTTAGGTTGGTCATAGTGGGAGTATCATAAGCGGTATCATGCATGACAACTAGACTTTTTGAATGATGTGGCACACAATTAAATGAGGAAAAAGAGGATGTGGTATCATACTATAATACCGTATCATAGTAAATGTTGTACTAGTTTGTGTCATGCATGGCAATTAATAAGACAATCTAAGATACTAACTTATGATACTACGCATTACCGAAGTAGTATCATATACTAGTATCGTATGCATGATAATAGTATATATACTTCTCGTTACAACCAGACTTACTCACTCTCCATGCTACGTGTCCATCGCGTTTGAATCTTCGCGCAAAATCGATCGATTCGCCATGGCCATGCATCGCGACTCGGCCGGGTGTCTGGTCCACGACTCCCACAGCCCCGCACTCCCACGTGCCACGGCTCAGTCCGCATGCTGAAACACCCGCGATCGTCCACCCGCGCAAGACAAGCTGACATGTGAACCGCGCACAATTTCACCTTGCCGATCGCCCTCCGGCAGCGGCCGGCAGCCGCGGCGGCGACGTGCGTGCGCCGTGCTACCACCACTGTGCCTGCACCGTCGCCGTCGATCGCCTTTGGCGTCAATGCGGAGCTCGCGCCCCACACGGTTGACCGGTGTGCAGTGCGGCTGGGGCAGCCCAGCCCGGTGCCGAAAAGGAAACCGAGGATGGGGCTCATGTGTCGCCCCCTCGCCGTGCAGCGTCCTCTGTTGCGTGATACGCCACTGTGGCGTGTCGAGGAGGGGCCAATCATTGTAAGGACGTAAATGGCGACCAGCGGTGGCATTCGAAACCTCCAGCTTTTTGTGATGTGGTGGACGTGGTAAATTCAATCCTTGCTGCTGTGGCTTCAGCGCTTGCCAACAGTTGACTTGGAATGATACGATGCGATGCGGTAGCCGACATGTTTTGAAATTTGTCCGGGCGCAAGTGCTTTGGCTGCTGGTCGAGCTCAAATAGAGCCGGATTCCGAGTCCTCTTCAGGAATTTTACAAGCTTGTAGTAGCTCTAAGGCCAACTCCAACACGTGACCCAAACCGACGGCCGCTTCATCTTCTTTTCGTCCGTTTGGGGATGACAATGGGGCCGTGTCCGTCCGGATTTGTGGATGCGGCGGCCGTGCGCCCAACGCGCGGTTGCATTTCGGCTGCATCTCGTCCGTTCACCAGCACACTAGAATGAAAATGTGATGCATATGAAATGGTTCAAATCAAACATAGCTCCGAAATAGTCTTACAACCCAATCAAATTTTGTTTGCATGATAAGAAAACAATATCAAGTAGTCTTACAACCCAAGCGAAATTTATTTGCAAGACAAGAAATTAAACTGATAGATATACTGATTGCCAATGTGAGCCCACACGTGCTCAACCAAGTTATCCTGGAGCTGGACAGGAGTATGCCAATCACGCAATTCATGCTGGGGAAGCAGACGGATACTGCACGCCCTGCTCCCCTCGCAGACAGCAAAGCAAGGTTTTGGGGTCGGTGGTGCTGGAGGGCGCCCTGCGTCACCGAACGGCCGGCTGGAAGAGGTTGGGGATGACGGGCGACGCCGGCGGCCGTAGATTCTCTCTCACCGGCAACAAGGAGAACGCCGGCCAAATGCTTTCCGAAAAGCCGGTGCAAAGACAACTATGGCATGGCGCGGTGCTGGTTGGGACGGCCCTTGTGGAAGACGACGCGGCCGGGGAGGATGGTGGCGGTGGCAATGTTGGGGCGCGGAGGGAGGTAGAAGAAAAGAAAGGGGGGGTCTGTCTCCCCGACAGGCGGGCCAGGGCAGGACAAGGGCACGCGCCGCTCGCGTCCACACATGCCCGTTCTGCCACAAACTTGGCCCAGACTTGGGCCGGGAATGGGTCGAAAGCGCACAGAAAACGGACACCGTCCGTTTGCGGCCACATGTTGGAGGGTCTGCTTCGTCCGTTTATCCTTAAACGGAAACGGACGTGGACGGACAGGATGAGGTCGAGCATTGGAGTTAGCCTAAGTGTTGAAGCATGCCATCCTGATTTGCTGTCATCTGTCCCATGCGCATTTGCAGCATCTAATTAAGATGAGCAGCATCGTGCCAAAGAACAGATTACTTCTGCTGTAAACGAGCAACAAGCTCATCATCGTGCAGCAGTACAACAGTCAACAGCATAGTGGAGTTGGTGAGAACCAGATGCTTAGGCCGTTAAGGGGACACTGTTCTTCGGCCAGTGTGCTGTGGCTGTGTCGCTGTCAAAAAGGCAGCGCGTTCTACTGCTCATGGGAGGTGAAAGTGTTCGCACACCAAGACGCCAATAATTTATCGCACTGGAATGTGCGAATATCTTGGCAAAATAACCCTAGCACGCCCTCGCTGGCGCTGATGTGTTTTGAATTGGGATCTCTGAATTTCTGACTCTCCGGCTTACCGCCTCGAGCTTCGGATCAGTTCGAGGAGAGAGCCATACGTACATGTAATGTGCTCGCCGGCCACCATAGAGGAACTGCTCTCTCCACATGGATCAACGATTGTGTGGTGATCAAAGCAACGGCCCATTTTTAGGTAACTCGTATAAGCCCCACTATTTTCTTTAGAAAAAAAAGTAATCTATTCATTAAACATCATGATAGTACAAAGAACAATAGAAGTAACCGAAATTACACAAGGTTCATAAATCATCTAGAGACGACCCCAAGCACTGGAGCAAGCCGAAGACGCATAGTTGTCATCGCCCCTCCCTCACCGAAGCCGGGCAATTCTTGATGTATGTTGCAGTAAATAGTCGAAAAGTCGTCGTGCTAAGACCCCAAATGACCATCACGCACAAATAGCAACCATCACTATTGATGAGAAGCGTAGATCGGAGGGATCCAACCTGTAAATACACAAGCACAAACGAACAATTACGGAATCCATATAGACCCACCGAAGACAAACACCGGCCGACTCCCGTGAGATCCGCTGGAGGCACAACTCCATACGCCCTCTGACGACGCTAAACGCACCGCCGGGCAAGGGCTAGGCTGGGAGAGCCTTACTCCATCTTCAGGGAGCCCCACCGCCCCGGCCTCTGAGCAGGACATAAACCCCAAACATACTTAGCAAAAACACCTAAAAACGGAGTTGGAGCCCTCCCACCCGCGAGGGTTGGGATCCACCGACCACCGCGCCTCCATGGCCGTAAGGCCGGAGGAAACAAGGAAGATCGGCGGCAGCGCTGTCGGGAGGTGTGGAAACCATAGTTGCTAGAGTCGCTAGTGGGCAGAAGGAAAATGATTTGTGAGAGGCCCCAATATTTACAAAGGTATCATACATTATTACTTAAAATTATTTCTTTTTAGAAACCTTGAATACAAGTGCATATTTCGTTGTTAATACATCATCCTTTCGAAAAAAAAGGAATTTCTAGATTTATCATTAGTCACACTCTGTTTGCTTTGATCAAGTTTGTAGAAAAACATACTAATATCCACAACATCAAATATATATAGTATAAATATATATTTTATGATGAATGTAATGTGAAAGTAATTTGGGTTGCATATGTTGATATATTATTTTATAGACTTGGTCAAACCAAAATAAAATGACTTAAGACAAACCTAGAACATTAATTATTTGGAACAAAGGAAGTATTTAGCGAAGGAAAATAACTAATATTCTCAAAAAAATGTATGTGCCCAGCTTTAAATTAAAGAAGCCCTTACAACTAATAGTACAACACAACACTATCACAGTAAAGAAAGAAAAACATTGACATGATGTAAGGGTGCTCAGGAGCAACAACAAATCCTAAAAGACAAAAACAAAGAGTCACTGAGGCCTTCCAACATGATCGGAGGACTGACGTAGAGAAGGAGGCCAACTCGGGGAGGATACTAGCAATCAATGGAGGCCATGCCTTTGCCAACACCTGGGCGTCCGGCACAACATCACCATCCAGTTCCATCGCTGAAGGGACCCCCTCTGCTCCCTCGCCATGGCTCGAAGGGCAGTGCACCGTCAAACGATGGGAAGGATCACCCTAGAGCCTAGATGGACACCGACGCCAAGACCCAATGGGAGGCATCCGAACATAACCAATGATCTAGTGTAACATGTAAAACAATGATGAACAGTGGTCAAGTCACAAATTTCATGTCAGCTATATATGATCATGTAAAGCAAATGAGAATGAAAACATAAGTCATGTAAAGTAAAAAATGGAAGTTGCAAGGCAATATGTCTCGGCATAGCTATGGAAATGCCATAATAGGTAGGCAGGCATGTATCCCGCGCATGTATAGAATGCACGGCTACACAGGGCCCAACGGGATTGGGGCCCCACTTTTATCAATTCAGCTAACACTACTCTGTAGTACTCCCTCCGTCCCACAATATAAGACATTTTTGCAAGCTATGTTAGCTTGCAAAAACGTCTTTGTTGGGAAACATAGTAGAAAACAAAAAAAAATATCGATATACGATCATGATCCTAGGAACACTATGAAGATGCATTAGAGGTTTAGATCGGATCGTTGCCAACTTCGAGTTGCAGCAGAAGAAGAGTTGGTGTAGATCATTGATGAAGTCCCACGAACCGTTCACGAACGATGCCTCGAACCAAGACCGAAAGCACAACCTGTCTACGGATTGCAGGCATACGGGCTTCACGATCCGGCAGCGCTTCGCCGTCCAGAGCTAATCGTCCCCAAAAAATTAAAGGGAGAAGAAGAGAACCGCACAAGGCTTCTCTATTATGAGGGTTATAGAGAATTAGGTCTAGCTCTAATCTAGATCAACTCTAAATTAGAACTAGAACTAGAGAACTAGAGGAGGCTCCAAAACTTGTGTGTCTCAAGGGGCAAAATCCTCTAGTATATGGGTGTAGGGAGAGAGCGAGGGGCGCCACCTCAAGGGAGGAGGACTCCCCTCCTTGGTGTGTCGGCCTAGGGGAGAAGGAGTCCTCCCAATAACTCTTCACCACTAAGCCTTTTAGTATTTTCTTTAGCCCGTTTATATTAAATATATTATAAAAGCCTCCTAATCAATATTAGAACATTTTAATATTTTCTTTAGCCCTTTGCATAGAAGATCGCAACCCACAACTCAAAACACTTTACTAATACTTTATAGTCTACACCGGGCTTACTATGAGACCATTTACCATCTACGGGAAGTGTTTTGCCAAGCCTAAGCCCGTTGTGCACTCCCGACCCATGCTACATGAGCGGTTACTTACAATGTCCTTCAATTTAGACCCCTTACAACCAACTCCACTAAAATGAATAAAGAGTATTGACGTGTATGGCCTTCCAACACCTCTTCACTACTCTACTCAAGTAATTCTACCGACACATTCATTAATTACTCACATGTTATCACAAAACAATTGCAGGGAATCCATTTATAAACATCAATGGTCTACAAGCTCATGCAAGTTTACCACCGATGTATACCTATTATTCTTAGTACCAACATATAATTCATGCAAACAACCAATTGCTATTCAGATCTCTAAAGGGATATAAGTGAAGCAAGAGAGTCCTAATCTTTTCAATAAAAGTATGATTTTCCACCGTGCTCCAACATATATAAGTGAACAAAAATAGCAATATTATAATTACCACAACTCAAAAGATATAAGTGCAGTGCATAGAGAATTCTAAAAATTTATGACTCAAGTATGTCTCTCCCAACCTGTATGACCACAACATGATGATTCTAATGATGTAGGCAGTCCTTGCAGACACGGAGCGTGCGGAAGAGCATGCTCTCAATTTCAAGGGATCGATCAAGGGTCATTGAGAGCTCAATCGTAACAGGGAACGCGGCCATTTGACGTTGATGGACAACTACTTTGCCCATGATGCCCTATCCGCTGAGAATTTTTGTCGGTTCTTTCGAATGTGAAAAAGTGCCTTTGATGGTCTCTACCATGGCGTCCAGTCCTTTGACGTTCATCTTGAAGAAGGGTGTTGTAGGGAGGATTGAGTTATCTGGTTATCAGAAGTGCACGACCGCATTACGGATGCTTCCATATGGCACGCTCGCTGATTTGTGGGACGAATACCTATGGATGTCTCAGAGCACATGCAGAGACACCATGGTCATATTTACTACCGCCGTAGTCTCATTGTTTGGACCTCAGTACCTGAGAGAACCAACTGTCACAGATATTGAGAGGATCTCAACAACGCCTGAAGCGAGGGTGGCCAGATTTGCTCGGATCTCTTGAATGCATGCATTGGAGATGGAAGAATTGCCAAAAAAAGCTTTACAAGGGCAATATCAGGGTCATGTTAAGAAGCCCACCATCATTTTTGAAGCAGTTGCATCACATGATCTTTGAATTTAGCACGCGTTCTTTGGCATGCCCGGGTCTCACAATGACATTAATGTGATGCGGTGATCACCATTGTTTGCTAGGTCGACTGAAAGAAAGCTCCTCCTTGACACCATACAGTTAATGGGCATGAATACAACATGGGCTACTATCTGGTGAACAGTATCTATCCATCGTGGGCTACCTTTGTCAAGACCTCTCGGATCCAGTTGGTCATAAAGCTCAAAGACAAGAAGCAGTTAGAAAGGATGTTGAGAGGGTATTTGGAGTTCTGTAGGCCCGTTTTGTAGTTGTTCGTGGACCTGCTAAACAATGAGATCCGGAGACCTTGTGGGAGGTGATGACATGTTGTGATCATACACAACATCATCGTGGAGGATGAGGCTGAGGATGTTGTCACAACTCTTGTATTTGAGAACATGGATGAGCCTATCAAACTTCTAGAGCAGAATCTGGCCACATTTGATGAGTTTGTTCAAATGAATCAACAAATTTTGCATTGAGCAACTCATGAGCAACTGAAGGAAAATTTGATTGAGTATTTGTGGGCGGTTAAAGGGGACAACAAGTACCATGTGCTAGTTAAATTCAAGTTTAATACTTTTTTGGACTGTAATATTTAAATTGGAACTATTGTTGCATTTGAATAGTTTTTAGCTAAACTGAAACGAGATATTTGGTTATTTTGAGTGTGCGGACTAAAAAAATGGGGGCGAATGTATGCAGCTACGGTCCGCGGACGGATGCGTTGTTCGATAGTATCTTCTTTTGCTCCAAGTTCTTTTTCGTGCATTGGAGCAAAAGAAGATGCTATCTCAAGAGTTTTTACACTACCACTTAGCATCTCGAAAGATCCGTCAACGACGGAAGGATCAAGTGGTCTGATCGAAGCAACCCCAATAGAAAGGCCAAGCCATCTCTCAAAACGATTATTGGTTGGAAGGACTATTTAGAATGAAAGGATCTGGCACGGCGGCCAGATGGCGGCGCGAGCGGGCGGCCAGGCCGTGGCGGTTGCGCGCGGGGTTGGCTCCGGGGCGGCGGCGCGGGCACGGATCCATCGCGGATCTGGTCCTGCAGGCGCGGTCTGAGCCTCCCCTGCTCGGCCGGCAGGTCTCGGTGGGGGGACTTCTCCTTGCTGAGATCTGGCAGCGGCGGCCTGGATCATCCAGTTCCCGGCAAGGATGGCGGCGACCCGTGCACGAGAGATGGAGGTCTTCGATCAGATCTGGGTGAAAACCTGCTATTGGCTATTGCCAACGCCAGCGATGGCGACGTTGTTTGCGTCGTTCCCTTCCTGAAGGCATCGCCGTGGAGAAGTTCAAGGCCACTCTCTGCTACCTCCGGGGGAAGCCCTAAATCAGTAGATCGATGACAGCGGCTCTCTGGTGTCGTTTCCCCCTTGCAGGCGTCATTCTTGGAGGTGCACACGGGCTCGACGGACCGGAGGACGACGTCTTTGGTGGAGCGGTGCTTCATCTTACACATTGATGGTGACGGATCTCGGCGGCGTGGCGCTGTGGAGACTCCGCGTCTGATGCGCTGAGATGAACTCGCGCAGGAGGAGGAAGCTGTATGGCGTCACGGTGGCGTTGATGGCAGAGAGGCCTGGCAAGGTCGGTGCTTCAGTTCTGATCTGAGGATGGACCGAGGGATGATGGAGGTGACGGCTCTTGCAGCGTGCGGTGCGCATTAGGAGTGTGCCAGACCGGTGTGGGACCCAATCTAGGTAGTGGCTTGGATGGGACACCCGACTTAGATGTTAGGCTTTGGTGTGATGTTTGTTTGGTATTAGGCCCGGACATTCGGCATGCCTTCATCAAGGGGATAGGAGTAGCAACGGTGTTGCCAAGATGATGGCTTCAGGCTTATTGATGTATCACCTTGTATGATCTTTGTGAATAATAGTAATATTGCTGCATGCATCGTCCAGATGCAGAGGCCGGGGATACATCCTCCTTTTCTAAAAAAAATAAGAATGAAAGAAACGTCCGGATCTTTCGCCACAAGAGCAGGCACCCGAATGTCTGGTTAAATAAAAGAGTCAGTTACACCACAAGTGTTGCAACTTTGGCACGAAAAATCAGTTTAGTGCTAAAACTTGCAGCATGTATTGAACTAGTGCCACAACTTGGTTTTGACGTGTATATATGATGAAAATCACGTTTTTATATGAAGAGAGTGCTGATTAGGCATGCGGGCTTTATATGACATGTCATATTCACCGTATAGGAAGGCATGGTTAACAGCGGGCTGCAGTCCCAACATCCCATTTTGCACTTTTTTCAGAAATTTATAGAGTATATGTAAATTATAATAGTGTGTTATAAATAATATATATATATATATATGTTTAAAATAAATTACTTTACAAAACAATCACGTATGGATTTATCATTTATCTATATAATAAATTCTAAATTACAAAGTTGTTCATGTAATAATTTGTATATTTAATAAGAAGATATATTCAATAAATTCCTACATAAGTTTAAAATTGTTCACAGTTTTAACAAAAAAATAATGTCATATACAAATGTATTCATGCTTTAAGTAAGTGTTTAAGTTTTTACATATTTTAGTAAATGCGTATATAAGTTTAAAAATGTTCACAATTCTAAAAAGATATTCATGTAGTGTATAAAAGTGTTCTGCTTTAATAAAGTTTTATTATTATACTATATATTTTCATAGATTCTTAAATAAGTTTTAAATATTCAAAGTTCTGACAAAATATTCATGTAGTATATGAAAGTGTTCATACTTTAAAAAACATATATTCATATAATGTAAAAATAGTTGGCTAGGATTAGAAGCAGTGACACGTAGTCATCATGTGCGAGTGTTCACCATCCAGCAGCAACCTTTTTGTAGGGATTTATAAATATATATTTTATTCCAATAAATTCTAATATAAGTTACAACTGTTATTTAAAAAATTATTTTATTTTAACACACAGTTACAATTTAGATGTTTTTTTTTACAAAAATAATAGTGTAAAATTGGTCGCTGGGACTCCAGCCCACTTAAGTCAGAATGGAACGATGTTGGGTAACATGATCGAATCCCATGGCGACAATTTTTCCACAATACTATAGCCTCCATCTGTGAGGAAAATATGGGTCCCTGTTAGGGGCTTTTTCATGAGAAAAAAACACGAGGTCCAGTCAACGACAGTGGGGCCCATGCCACGTTGGCGTGCCTAATCAGCACCGTGTTCGTATAGTATCGTGATTTGCATTGTATTTGCACGTCAAAAACCAAGTTGTGGCACCAATTTAATGTATGCCGCAAGTTTTAGCACTGAACTGACTTTTCTTGCCAAGTTGTGGCATTAGTGGTGTAATTGACTCTAAATAAAACTGAGGACGAGGTCGAACTATGGATCACCGCCGGCGCGAAAAAAACTGGGAATAATTGTACCAGGAGAGTAATTCCTTTTGTTTCTGGGGACTTGTAATGAAACCCTTTTCTCCTCTTCAGTAATATATGATGCACATCTTTTACCTCCATTTTCATAAAAGGATTAGTGATCGGTGAAACGAAGCAAGAGACTGTTTCGAGATTAGCAATCAATGCAATTCATTTATCGCTTCAGAAACAAGCCGACATAGATTATAAGTATTGAAAAGTTGAAACTATAAGAAAGCTCGGTACAACAGTGGCGGCAGGGGATGCCTAATTACTCGAGTTACTAGTGGCCATCGGTGGAGATGATGAGCACTATAGGATAGGCTTGGGTTAAGACCATAAGGCGACACTGTTCTTTAGGCTGATATATAGCGTGACTGTGCGAGTGTGAAAAGTCGTGCGTTCTACTAGTACTGCTCATGGCAAAAGGCATTGCGTGGTGGAACTTGTCAATAATTTCGTGCCAATTCCCACAAACATCCTCTGAAACGAAGAATCTACGGACATCTCGGCAAGCGGTAAGAATGCTCTACCCCGTCGGCTTCCGTCCTGTACGTCGTAGCCCCGGTAACAATTCATTAACCTTCCCCCCTGGACTCTCCCCGGCGCCCAGCATCCTTCCAAAAATCGGGATTCGTGAGCCGTGACTCCAAGAACAACTGCGAGCGGCTCCCCAAAAACAACAGCAAAAGGTTACATCTACAGCCCTGAGTAGCCACCCATTTGTAAATGACACGGAGGCGATCGACGGCTCACCTGTCACCACTCATGCATGGAGCACATGGGGGCACAATGTAGTAGTACTACCTAGATTAGAGCACGAGTACATGTGTCGCCGCCGAGCACCGCACAGGGCGCAAGAAGGCCTTTTCCCCCGGCCGCGCTACCGCTGCCCCTCCTCCACATAGGTCGCCACCAGTCAGTCCTCTAGCGCCAACGCATCGCCCAATCATCAACTGGGCAGGTAAGTAAAGGCCATGGCAAGGCAGCAAGATAGACACTCCTACTCCACTGCGCCAACGTTTTCACCGAGACGCGGATGCGCAGCAGCAGCAGCAGCAGCACGAGCAGCTTTGCAGGGGCCAGCGCAGCGTAGAGCCCGAGTGGTCACAGCAGCCGAGCCGAGCTAGCTCCTCTCGCAGCGTGCACAAAGGCGAGTAGATAGATAGATCGATCGATATGGAGGTGACTGGCGAGCGGTGAAATTTAGCCCCTTTTTGCGCGTGTTTGCATTGACCGAGCGAGCAAAGATGATGAGGATTAGGGGGTGGAAAAGGGTCATCGAGGAGCTCTCTGCGGCCTCGACACGGGGGAAAAGCGAGATCGGTCGGCTTATGGATGCGTGTCAGTGCTAAGTACTACTGTTTTGGTCCCGTTTTTTGACCTCCTTTAGGGGGCTCGCTCTGTCCCAGGATGGTTTGGTCACTCTTTTCCTTTGGACCGCGCTTTGCCGATCCATATGCCTGATTCATCTCGATGCATGTTACAATAAGCTGTAGAGTACTACTAATTCAGACTTGAGAGTTCAGAGCGCTCTTCTTTTGATCCTTCCCTCGCTTCGATAGATTGACTGATCAGCATGGATACAATCAATCCATCCATCCATCCATCTTTAAAGTGGTAACAAAATCTATAACGTCAGAAGGCCAGTCTCCAAGAAAATCTTTAACGTGGCAAGAAAAAACTACCCTAAATCTCCCTTGCTAAATCCGATCGAACTCTTTAGCACCCCAACAAAGCACATTTTTCAGAAGCAATCTGCACCGAAAGACCAAGAACCTTGCCCTGTTTCCTCTCTAGATAGATTCGGGGAAATTTCGTAGCATGCATGCTGATAGTCATAACACTCCTACTACTACCACTTCTGCAATGTTTCAAACACAAACAATCCAAGTAAGCAACTGGTCCATCCGATCATCATTATTGGTGATAGATATGTGAACCCCAGCAACAGCAAAGTAGCTGGGCCGCCAAGCACTCCGGAGTACATGGATCCATGATGAGATCGTCGCAGTGGCTGTACTAGGATCGCAGTCGCAGCAGCAGACTGCTGCGCAAAACTTATCCTCAAGTAAACAAGAGAGGGAAAAATATATGAAAGAAAACAGAAATTCCTGGCCTCCCCCAAAGATTTTCATGGAACGACGCTAAAGCCACTGGCGCTGTCCCCGTCTGCTGCGGCACGAGGATACGACCAAAACTCCAAACAGTGTGCATGCTATGCCATGCTCGCAACTTTGCTTCTTTTTACCCCTACCCGGCACATTTAACTCCACTCTCACGTGAACAGTGTCGACCACGGCTTGACAAAGGACGAGTTGAACGTGGAGTGCCGCAGAATCTCTCTAAAATGACCCATCACACAATATATATATATATATATATATATATATATACTGTAAATCTTGCATTTCATAGATTTACTTTAGAATTTTTTATGATGTTCATTCCGTGGGAGACGACATCTCGTCGACTATAAAATGCAGGTGGTGACTTCATCGAAGGTGCTCATAGGGGTACTATGTGTTCATCAGGTTGAGTATAGTCCACGTTGATAAAAGAAGCATCTACTCCCTCCGTCCCAAAATATAAAAACGTTTTTAACACTAGCATAGTGTCAAAAACGTTCTTATATTCTGGGACAGAGGGAGTAGTTTTCTTGCGAGAAGAAATTGTATTGTATTTACATGGTTTTTAATCAAAATCGCTTTCCGCTTTCAATCAGCCCGAAAACTTTTGTGCATACTCGATGGGCCCGTAAACATCCGTCCACCGATGCCGATGACGATAGAAAAGGCCAATCAAACGCAACGAATCACGAGGAACGAGCCAACATGCATCAAACCTTTTCCCCCTTTTCTCTTTTGTTCGCCCGTTTATTATTATTCCTTCTTTTCCCATTGACCGCTTGCCTGCTTTGCTTTGCTTCCGTTCGAGAAAAAACACGATCCAAGCCGCTTTGCATGGAGGCGGCAGCCATTTCGTGTCGTCGCCCAAGTTGAAATGGACGCGGCTTTTGGTTTGGCGCATGCCACGAAAGCAGCGGCCCCGGGAGAAAGCCCGGCCTATTTAAGCCCGTCGCCGGCCGCGTGGGAGGGAGGAGTGGAGAGGGCGCGGCCATATCACTTCACTCCACTCCAGTCCCAGACTCCCGGTCACCTCACGCGGACGGACGGACGCAGACGCCGCCCATGGCGCTCCAGAGCTGCCACCACCACGACGACTGCCGCGTAGCCCCTCCCCCTCTCCCGGACTGGGGCTGGGAGTGGGAGTGGGACTGGGAGGAGCTGGTGCGCTGCCAGCTCGGCGACGCCGCCCGAGACGGCATTCACGGCGCCCTCCCGGGCTTGCCCTCGTGTAAGAAACCTACCGCCAACCTTAACTTCACTGCGTGGGACGCAAGACTAGACTAGTCTAGTCCACTGCCACACGCATACGTACGTGCGTCCGTGCGTGCCCGTGATGGTGCTGGCCTTGGCCCTTGGATGTTGTCGGTATTTACTGAGCCTTGGATGTTTGCGGCGCAGTAGGTGGCGGGGAGGAGGAGTCGCCGGTGTCGTCGTCGGAGGCATCGACCGGCGGGGGCGGCTACCTGGAGGACGCCGTCGCGCAGTGGGGCGACCGGAGCAAGCGGCAGAGGACGGCGGTAGAGGGTCCGCCGCGGTGCCCGGCCATGGCGAGCGAGGACCTGCAGTGCCTTCTTCAGGTGAGCTCTCGCTCCGCTTCCCATGGCCGATGATGATCTCTAGAGGTGCATTAGTAGTAAGAACCTATGCATGTCCACTCGCCATGGCTCGCTCGGCGCTGGAGCTAGCTGCTCGAGTATTCACTGCTGAAACTTTGGATGCATCATCTCCTAGACTACAAGTAGAACAGCATTGGCCGTGTGACGAACATTGAAATTTTAACCCGAATCCTTCGTAGGAATGTAGCCTATTTTGCTTGCTTTTTTTATTGAGGGAAAAAAAAGGACCAGTTCAGTCGATAGACACAAAGGTGTCCGGTCTCACGTCAACCAGAGTACATATTCTCTAATTATTAATCCTGGGTAGTGCTACTTTAGACACAAGCACAGTTAATTAAAGGTTGTAACCTCACTGTCACGCTCACGCTAATGGACGTGAAAAAGAAAGTGCCATACTACTCTTGAGTCGTGTCCGTGTCTCCTCGCAGAGAGCGGGCAGGCAGTGCAGTGGTGCATGCTGTCTTGTTCCACCCTTTTTCTCTAACCCGTCGTCTTGTGCTTGTCTCTTGCTCGGCACGACGCCAACGCAGAGCTTCTGGGATTCCAGCAGCGGCGAGGGAGCCCTCCTCCATGATCTCAACACCATGGCCCCGGCCCCGGCCCCGGAGACCAGCGGCTTTCTCTCAGGTGATTAAGCCAAACTTCCGTCTCATTCGTGGTAACAGCAAAAATCCCAGAGCGGCATTCATGATTCACTGGGAGCACTGATGAAGATCAGTAGTAGTTGGAGACGATGATGGCAGGGCGCGCTCTACTGTAATAATGCTGTATTCAATAACTGCTAAATGGAGCGACGTTGTCTTTGCAGAGGAGGGCGCCGCATCGGGCAGGGGGCAGCGGCAGGGGGAGGAGGGGGGCCGGAGCGCGCCAGCGGCAGCGGGGCAGGGAGAAGCTTGTGGAGCGGCGGCAGGGCCCCCGCCTCCCTCCTCCGCCACGGCTGCTGCTGCTCCCCGGCCACCGCTGCAAAAGGCAACTACAGGGAGCGGCAGCGGCAGCGGCAATAACTGCGGCCCGGCGACCTCCTCCTCCTGCTCCTCGCTGGCAGGTGGGTGTGGCCGACCGGCGAGCAATTAGCACTCGCGCATGTGTGCAGCTGAGCCACTGAACTGGCCCTGCGGCGCCAGGGGCTGGCCGGCTTCTAGGATGGGCCGCCATCTTTTTTTTTTTGTTTCGACGTGGGTGGCTGACGACGGTTTTTTCTTTCTTTTCTTTTCTCTGGCGCAGGGAGGAGGAAGGAGGGGGTGCTGTACCCGTTCGCCGTGGTGAAGCCGCTGGTGCTGGACGGCGACACGCTGAACGACGTCAACCGACGGATCCTGAAGCGGCCGGCGAGGCCGGTGCGGCACCCCGTCGGCCAGTTCGCGTGCGGCCCCGCCGTGTCGTCGCCTCACGGGCCGGGTCTGTCCGGGAAGGCGGTCGTCAGCCTCACCAAGATCAGGACCGGGGGGAAGGGCACGATCACCATCATCAGAACCAGAGGCTAGCTAGGCCGACTGACTCTAGTTTTTCAACAAGAAGAAGATGGTGGTGGAGCGGATGGGTTAGATGAAGTGGACAAATCTTCTCATGGTAAACCTAGTTCTTGTAAATACATAGGTCTTTCCCTAACCTCTCTCAAAATAAGAAGCAGCCTAGCATTACGGTGTGTTTGGTTCGTGGGAATCAGAGATGAAGAATGGGAGTTTTGATCTCAAACCAGACACCGTATCGGTCCCAGAGCCCGTCATGCAAAGTTGTCTTCTGAATATTCGTACGGTCAATTTAAAATTTAAATTAGCCTGATCACATAGCTCGCTCCGGATCACATAGCTACCGAACATTAAAAAAAACGTAAGTATTATAGTTTTTACGAACCCGGTCAAAAAAGAATATCAGTCCAACAGTCTGTGCAAAAAATTGGATATTCTGCCCTGTCAGACCGGCAATCCAAGCCTCCACGCCCACTCTGCCACCGCTGCCGTCTCGGACGCCTCCTTCTCTGCCCTGTCTAGCTGATCCTTCGTGTGCTTCAACATCTTAATTAAGACGGACGGCTTGCACAATCATTCTTGCATCGTCATCCAAATCCCTCATCTTCAAGGTCAACATCTTCACGTCCTTCGAAGCGGTTGTGATCTCTTCTTCTCATCGAGAATGGCTTCTTCTCTTTGAGTTTGATCTTCCTGGTCGTCGTCATCAACATGTTAAACCTTTTGGACCTTACATGCCTCCTTGACGTCAGAGCGCTTGATGTATGCCTCATCTCTCTTCGTCAAGATGTCCTCGAACCTCTCCGTCTCCTGGGCAACCGCCCCTTCTCACTTCGGTCTCTCCTCCTCCCCCTTCTTTTCTCAAAACCCTCTTCTAACCTTCTTGGGCGGCTCTTTTGTTGGGTTGATCGGATCACCGATTTCTTCCTCAGTGTCCATGCGTGCGGTCTTGGCAATGAATATATTTCACTTGGGTTGCCCATTCAAGTTCAACCAACAACACATGTCAGTTAAGTTCTTATTCTCCAACTTCAAGAACACATTGCACACACGGGAAGGCTACCAAATAAAACATTGTCAAATGACCAACACAACAATGCGAATCCGGCCAACAAGTTGCATATCCGGTCAAATGACCAACACAAACAATGCATATCTGGTCCAATGACCAACACAACAATGCATATCCGACCAACAAGTTGCATATCCGGCCAAATGATCAACACATATTAATTGCTTACTTGCTTGAAGATTTGTGCACCACTTGCCACTGTCCGATGAGTTGCCAAGTGGTCGCAATACTTAGACACGACCTCTTGGATGATATCGATGGTTGATAGACTTCACCCCATGGTTGTGGGTGAGACCGTCGGCGTAGGGCTTGAAATACTTGTGTTCATGGAACCAAGTGTGAATGTTGGTCCAAAATGTTGAGCCTTTTGTTCTGTGCCATGGATCAAATCGATGCTAGTGTCCAAACACGCATCACACAACAACTCGTCTTCCCGCATGATGAAGCTTTCTCCTATCCCCTTCTTCTTTGGATCGGTAACAAATTCATCATGATCATCGTCATCACTGTCCTCCTCCTGCTCCTGCTGGTCGGTGGCCCAATCCGGATGTTGTGTGTCTGTTCCCGTTTGTGTGTACGTGTCAGGCTGCGTGTACGTACCCGGCTGTGAGCCTGGCTTGGTGTACATGCCCTGCTGCGTGGACTTGAGTCATCCACCTGCCCGTCCTTGCAGCAACCTCCGCCTCCGTCCCTATCGTGGATCATCTCAAACATGTGCCTGTCTGCATCATCGTACGACGGCTCGCCCGCTTGAGGCCTACCGGCGAACAATGTGTGGGCACCCAGATGCTCCACGCCCGACGTCCGCACCCGGACAAGTGCAGCGATGCAGACTCTAAGAAAAGGCAGCGGCACCACGTTAACGTCCACACAGTAAGGAACGTGCCCAACAGTGGGCGTCCGGGACTGCCTACCGAGCTGCTTGGCGGCATAGAAGTGGGGAGCCTTGTACTGCTCCGTCCAGGGTGGCGTCTGCACGGACGGCGACAACGCGCCGAGGTTTCGCGCTGCACCACTTCCGCCACCTGCACGTCCACCACCTCCACCTCTGTCGGCCTTCTGCTTCTTGAGCCGCGCCACCTTTGCGTTCGCTTTCAGGCGGTAGTTTTGCCGTGTCTTCTAGTTGATCTTCCGGGAGAGCGTGTTTCTCAGATCCTCCACCACCGCCATCTCTGGCATCTTTTCATATGGGTCCATCTCTGGCATCTTTTCATATGGGTCCATGTGGCGGTGATAGGAAAAAGGGCAGGAATTGGATGGAGAGGGGCGGGATGGAAGAGGAGAGTGTTGAGAAAGGGGGATTTTGCCACGAAAATAGTGCGGTCAACTACAAAAGCGCGACTCCACCTTAGTTTTGGGTGGGCCTGAGGTGTCAAGGACCTAAGACCTACGTGGTTGATGTCCGGACTCCACAAAGCCCTCTTGTTTGGTTCCGATTTGCGGAAAACGGTGCTCCAGACTCCCAAAAGCCCTCCCTGGTTTGGTTCCGGGTTTGGGAAAACAACATTGCAGACTGCTCCGCGGACCGTTGAGGGACGCCGTTGGATGGCTTGCAGGGTCCAAACAGCTGGGTCAGGACGGATGTGGGAGGTTTGGGGTTCGGCGTTGGAGATGCCCTTAAAGGGTGTGGAGATAAAAAGTCCATTGTGAAAAGGGAATGTGAGTTGAGTGAAACAACTCTCGCCAATTTCTTTCCATGAGGGTCCTTTTTTTGCAGGGATTTCCATGAGGGACCCTTGTCAATTCATGAGCAAGTTGCCATCCCGCATTAATTTCCACGGGCACCAAACAACTCCCTCCATCCCGGCGAACCAACCTGTGATTGAATGGTTAGGAGGACAGTGGTATCCCCTGCCCACCAGAGTTCAAGTCCCGGTCTTACATTGGTGCCCGCATTTTTCTGGATTTATTTTAGGCCTTTCAACGATGTGCGTTCAGTGGGAGTACACGTCCCCGTTGACTACGAAGATGTCTGTAGCGAATTCGCCAATCTCAAGATGATGTGCCGCTCATTCTCTCAAAGGAGCTCATAGGAATAGGTTTTGCGTGCTTCCATAGGGGTGAGTGTATGTGAGCGACTTCTATTATACTGTCCTAAAAAAACCACCTCCGTCTCAAAATGTAACATGTTTTTTTGACACCAGGGAGTATTTCCCATGCCTAATCCCTCCATAAAACCCCAATGCAAACTCCTCATGTAATCAACATGATTGGAGCTTCCACCTTCAGAGGCTCACAATTTGGCATCTGGAGACTGACTGCATTGCGTTGCCTGCCAGTGTATCAATGCCCCTATCTCAATATCATGTCTGGGTACCAAGCTGACATGAATTGCGAGTTCGTAAAATACAACCACTGTTTCTGTACCTAGAACCAAAGCTCTGACGAGGCTCATTGAACTGTGCACGCCCAGGCGAGCAATAACAAGCCAACAACCGTGTATGTGTGTGCGCGCGCTGAACTGCTGAACTTCTGGTATCACTGAAAATCGGGACCATCAAGTAGGACGATATCTGTCTACCGTATACGCACAGGTGAAGCGGTGGTACGATACCACATGGTGTGGCGCATACAACTTTACCCTCTCAAAAATTCTACCCCCGTTCCTACATATAAGTCTTTTTAGAAATTCCACTGCGGACTACATACGAAGTAAAATGAGTGAATCTACACTCTAAAACATGTCTATATACATCCGTATGTCGTCCGTAGTGAAATCTCTAAAAAGACCTATATTTAGGAACTGAGGGAGTAGATTTCATGCAATAAACCCCCAGAAACGCAGCACTTTTGATGAGGCAGATTGCTTCCCATTTCTTTTGCAGTTAGATCCATCTCCCAATGCTTAATATATGTGGTGCCCCATAGTGATGAATGGAGCAAAAGCAGGCAGAATTAGGAATCCAATTAGCAGTCGTAAAAGAATGCACACCCGTCGTCTAACCATGGCACCTAAGCTCACATCAGGACATGAATTTGAGTTCGTAAAATCCTGCAACCTACGCTCTGACGAGCATGATTGAACTGTGCAGGCACAGGTGAGTAGTAATAAGCCAACAACCCTGCGCACTGAACTGAACTTCCGATATCGCTGCAAATTGGGGCCAACCGGGACCAACAAATAGTACTATACCTGGCTACCGTCTATGTACAGGTGAAACAGCGGTACCACATGGTATGGTGCATACAACTCAACAACCCCATGAAGTCGCAGCACACATTTCCTAAAAACATTTGAAGTCACAGCACACATTCACTAGCTGAAACAGCCCGGTTAACAGTCACGAGGGGGCGCACACTCGTCATCTAGCCACGGCTTTTCCTTTTCCTTTTTATTCCTTTTTCTTGGTCTCTAAGATCTAATTAAATGGATCAGTTTGATCATTGTAATATGGAGTGGCATTCTATTATTTCATTTCATCAGTTACACGCAGAACCCAATGCCCTCCATTTTAGTTCAACCAGGGGCCGATTCAGGTTAGCGCAAAACTAGTGATGTTACAAGCAAGTGATTTTACAAATTTGCAGAGAAACCAGGCCTTCGGCAAACTAAGATTTTCTTTCGACAGCCAAGATCCTGGGATACCTCATGAGGCCCGCTTAACCTGATTCACCACCAAAACTATGAGAAAAAAGTAAAATGTAGCTGGGCAAAGAAAAACAGGAAACCATGCCCCCTGCAAAACACGACTCACTTGCCTGAGGTTGCAGTAATTTTGCACTTTGTGAACATGAATCTCTAGCATATTTTTGTTGCTCCATTCTTGCAAAACAATCTGAACACCAAATTTGTATTCACTGTGCTTTGTAATTGCCTTCAGCAGTTGCCATAAGACATTTTCAGATTGATTATGTCCTGTGGTTTAAAATAGCCTAGTGAAGCTATTGTGTAATTACAATAACCAAGGATCAAATGGGAGAACTAAGTGGCAACAAACCTGGCAAAAATGTCTTGGAAGGAACAGAAAGTAAGGGACAGTTAAACTCAGCAACATTGACGGTCCAAAGATGTAGCCGTTTATAAGATGCATCCAGATCTCATTGGATGTGTATTATGACGGCTGTAGAACTGAATTTGGTTGACGGCTGTGATCTTGGAAACTACCAGCTCAAATGATTGCCATCTGGGACAGATTTGGAATTTTGAATACACATCTGATCATATGTCATCTTCATCTTGTAACAGTATCTCATAGATATCAGTGCGAATGAACAATTCCTTGCCATGCATAACTTCCTGGAGATCTGATAACTCTTTCATAGTCAGAACTGAGCTCAATTTTTGGAACCCATCAAGCCATAATCGTTTAGACCTGCGAAAGAGTGTTAGATCTGAGATGCCAAACACAATCATCCATAACAACAAAATTAAACCACCAAAATTCTAAGCCCAAGAGGTAATAATAATAAAATATACAGTTTAAATAGTGGCTGCTAAGATAAATATGAGAAATACACATGGAATAAAAACCACTTACGTATTCACATGAGAAAGCAAAGAAAAGAAAGCAGAAGCTGCTAATATTTCATAAACTATCAAATTTTGTGACATCGCCAACCAAACTTGGAAACACTGTTTGTCTAAGATGCGCTTTGTTTAGAATACATGCTCATTATTCTTACATATTGATATACAAGGGATTGAGTGGATAGCAATAAGTAAAATGACATCATTAAGCTCTGATATCCATGTTTATGTGACTCACATACCATGGGCAAGCATGTATAGCTCTGAAGAACACACGTCGTGCCGCAGAAGTATTACAGGCTATCTCTGCCTCATAAGCTAGATAACAGCGCCACAACAGAACAGACTTCTGTAACTTATCATCAGCTAGAGCTCTCTCAAACAGACTGTGGATTCTATTGTAAGATCCTGCTTTACTCCATTCAAAGGACAAAGCGAACAGCAAGGCAACTATGGAAGGGTCCCTGTTGAAAAAATAATCAGTCAATAGAAAGCAGCACGGCCATCTACAGTCATACATGCACACAACAAAATTGCATGAAGACAATAAAAGCTCGTTTATATTATTTCCATCTTTAAACACCATATATGAGTACAGACAAAAAAATATGATAGAGGATCCACATTAAAGGAGAACTAGACGGGCATATCCTTTAGAAGTTATATTCATATCACACTATACTAGATATACAACACAGAGTGTTTTCATGGAAACAAAGCACCCTTACCTTTGACTGCATTTGTCAAGTGTAAGACGCAGATTGTTGGGAACACTGTAAAGACAGCTCAGAGTTAACATGGATGCATATGATTTTGGATTGTATGGATATGTTTGTACTCCTTTCAATATGCTCGGCCAAACCCTTGAGAGACTCAACTGGTTCAGATTCTTCTGAAGCAGTTTGATGTAATACATCCACAACTCTTCAAATTCCAAGGTATGGCTCTCTGAAAAAATCAAGTTCACATAATAAGAGAATGCTTTGTTGAATGCAAATTTGACAAAAAAATAATTATAATTATAAGCATGCAGAAAAATACTTAAGACTTTATCCGATTCAAAATAACAGCAGAACAACAAATGCAGAGGTTAAACATAAAGGTAAGTTCAACAGTAAAATACAACAAGGTGATTTTAACTTCTAGTGAAAACTGAAAAAGACCCTTGAGAACAGTCAAAAGGATGCATCCATCTTGACCCTTGAGAGCAGTCAAAAATAGGCTGTTACGTCGGGTATAACAACAGTATAATTTGTTTATGCAAGATAAATGAATAAATAAAATATCTTATAGCTTAGACAAATACATCTAATATAATTTAGTACTCCCTCCAACCCATATTACTTGTCTTAGATTTGTCTAGAAACGGATGTATCTAACACTACCATATTACTTGTCTTAGATTTGTCTAGATACGGATGTATCTAGATACGGATGTATCTAAGATTTGTTTAGATACAGATGTATCTAGACACGTTTTAGTGTTAGATACATCCGTATCTAGACAAATCTAAGACAATTAATATGGATCGGAGGGAGTAGTAAATAACAATTGATAACAAAAGTGAAATTGCACTAACAGAACCCTAAAGATAAGTGCATATTTCGTTGCCAATACTCAATAGTTAACAAGGGAGGATAGCCAATATACATCAGCAGAAGGAATAGAAATTAGTATGCATGACATAGGACCAAGGTGGCAGTTATTAAGTTGTTGCTTCAGCAGCAGTTTCGACCAACAGTAACTGACATTGACAAATAGAGGTGGCAAGCAAAAGAATAACAAGAATAATTGCCATTTTGTAAATGATAGAATGATAAAGTAAAGCCACTTCACACAGGAGCAGAAAAACATAATGGTTTGAAACGATATCATCCATATAGATCCAGAACAAAAAAAGAGAGGATGAAGAACCTGAAAATGGACAGGCCTCCTCTATCACTTCAAGACCAGAAGAATAACCAGAAGTCATACTCTCGAACAAGGAAGCACAGCAAATCAGAGCAACTGATTCTTCTTTCAAACAACCACTTGCAAATGCAGACCGCAGGCTTCTAATCTGCTCCTTAAATCCTTGACGAGCCCTTAATACCAGCGGGCGTGATATAGGACCGCCAAAAGAAGAATACTTGATATTGCTACCCAAGCAGGAAAGAATGTATATTGCACGATGTGCCGAGTCAGAATTGTTTCTTGAAGTAGATATTGATATTTCCATCTCAGCATACCAAAAATAAAGAATAGGAACCTTCCTGACGAGATCCTGTCAACAACAGCAACAACCAGAAGAACCTTAACAACAGAAAGCCGGTCTCTTAGTTCTTACTACATCCGAAGTCATCACGAAACGCATGCAATAAAACTCTAAAAGCTTGGCCACAAATAAGTATTTAAAAGTTTCACATGGAAATGATCGCATAAGGATGATTGTGTCATAACTTATTTCCAAATCGTTATTTTCTAATATAATTGCTGACTAACATACAATTAGAAAAAATATTGGGCAAACTTGTACATGGGAGATAATGTCAATGTCTAAAGGCATCTATTTTAGACTGGAGATGGTAGCATGCATTCGAGAGGCAGATCTATGTTTATGCACACACCAAAGATGCTAGAACAACAGCATTATGCATTATACAACTAATATCAGTAGCGACTAATACTGATTGGAATGAATAGATATTAAAGCTTCCATAAAATATATTCGTTTTATGGTTCTATAATACCTGTGTAGCTCCTTCTGTAGATAACAGTGCCATGTCAAATATCTTCCTTGCTTGGTCAATGTTCCCATGCCTAGCCTCAATTCGGCCATATATACCACAAAGCAGAAGATCCTGACCACAAGAAAGGTCATGGTTTACATTTCTTCTAACAATACGCAATACTCCAAGTTACATATGATAAGACTGATAACTGATACAAGTAACTCATACATAAAAACGAAACATAGACACGGAGAATTCTCAGAAGAACACCACTTAAAACAAGATAATGGATGGAGCATTAACTTGGTTAATGCAAAATATGAGTAACCGCTATTGAACTGAGGACTTCTGCTATATTTACGGATTGCCTTGGCTTAATTTTGGTTCCATAACTGCATGGTGTGTTTAGTTTGCTAACTGATGCAGATTACGCTGAGTGATATCACTCGGCAAAACTGTATCGTGTGAACTAGGTGGCTACTGGCTAGAAATACATGAGCATACTTCTTTGTGGTTTATTGCACAACTAGCTAGTTGCTTATAACTTTTATGCCCCACGAAAAATTTATGTGAAAACAAAGAAAAAGGAAAGAGGATAAAGCATACCTGTCTGTCTTTCTTCAGCAGGTTTTTGGCCAAAGCCCGCGATGCATTAGCTGGAGTAGACAAAGTGTTCTCTTGTGCCGTATACATTTGGGTGGTAACAAGGACAGCTTCCTCCAAGATATGATTACGAGGGAATATATCAAGGGAAAGCAATATTGCATTTTTTAGAAATTTCACCAGGCCAGGTCTTTGAGAAAGATCATGCATACTTCCTAATAAAGACTCCAAACTACAATGACTTGAATTTTGTGTCTTGTTTGCAAGGTCAGATATAGCGATAAGATCTTCCGAAATATCATTTGAAATCATCTCAAGGCTCATAATTCTATCAAGCCAACTTGAACTGTTGCTGGATGTCCTGGAATTTAAGAACATTGATTAAAACTGAAGGATGAGTCCTGGAATTTAGGAATATACTGTAGTTAACACCAAAAGCTAATTATACAAAAAATATAGAAATCAAAATAACAACCGCAACCAACTTTCCATCGTGCAACCCAGTGCACAACTTCTCAGTAGGTTTTCAGGATGAACAAGTTGGTGTAAGTTCTGTATAACCAGGATAAATTTCAAATCCCCCAGCTGTCGACTCAGAATCCACTCTAGGATGCTGAAATGTTCGTGATGAATTAAACTAAAAGACTAACATGCTACATGACCAAAATAATGAGGAAACCCAGCTGGGTAGCTGCAGGTATAGCCATACATCTCATAATTCCCATTATATGGTAACAGATTTGATCAAATTGTACTATCCAGTTTTCTTGTCAGGCTTAGTTATAAGGAGTTGCACACTGAGCAACAAAAATTGAAACAAGTTACAAGGCAATAAAAATATACTACTCCCACTGGTCCAAATTAATTGACGCCGCTCTAGTACAACTTTACTAGAGCTGCGACAATTAATTTGGATCGGAGGGAGTATTTAGTTCTGTTCACATGAGGAGGATGACCAAAGCTTAACAGGATAGAAGTGCAAGAATTTACCATCTAGAAATTTTGCCACCATAGAAATCAATAAATTGGCATATCAAGGAAAAACGAGCCTCTTCTGACGATAAAGAGAACAGAAACTCAGTTACATCCTCAAACAAGATTACTCTGGAAAGCTGATCATTGACTTCTCCAGATGAGGCATCATTAGAATGATTTGGTCCTACTCCTGGAAATAGCATCCCAGTGTTAGAATTGAGTTACCTAAACAAATCTCAAAGTCACTTCTCAATCTTACCAACAAAGGGGGAAAGGGAAGTACCAGAATTTTCACGAAGGGGCATCCATTGTTCATTCTCCCTTGACAGCTCCATTGTGGACCATCTATTCCATGTTTTTGCATCCTTAACTTCGCTACTGTACTCAGTCTCTACATCAATGCCGAGCTTTTTTAGTAAAGATTCAACATCATCTTGTGCAGGTGTGTCCTCAGTATCAGGGTCTTCTGGATCAATTCCATCAGCAGCTAATTCTTCTATTGATTGGTTAGACACATCATTTGTTTCAGCATTTGCTACAGATGGATTAAACCAACCACTCCAGCCTCCCCCTTCAGGCTCTTGAGGATTTTCTTGCATAACCATGTTTTGTCGACTCTCCTCATCCTTTGCTAACCATGTAGACCATCCAAGAGCCCCATCTTCTCCAATTCTGGCACCACCACTATTCCAGAAGTGCTCAAAGAGTCTTTGCTTACTGCTTGTGGACAGGGAAAGGGGAGGCGAGAATAGGCTAAACTCAATTTGAGCTTGAAATAACCCAGTTGCTAATTCTCGATGTCCTGTTTGCCATTCAAACCGGCAAAGATTCACAAATATATCCACTAAACCAAGTTCAACCTGAACTAAGGAAGGATGTGCTTTGAGATCAGCATTTTCACAATCCTGTGGAAAATTCCAGAACAAAACATTTTAATGACTATAGCAAATTCATGCAAAGAGAGGGAGAGAAGGGAGAACAGTTATGCTGAAATATGTTCAATGAGACACTAAACCTGCCTACATAGCTTTGTGCAAGCTGCAGATAGAGCCTGTACTGCATATGAGTAAGACTTCCGTGTATCAGATACTTTGAATCTGGAGAATTCCCCTTGGCACAGAAGTAGATACTGTTTCCACAACTTACAACTGTCAGGGTGTTCCATAAGTATTTTCTCCCATTTACCAAAGAGACTCTCAGAGCTATCCCTCTCACCATATGACTTCAGAAGGCAAAGCAACAATTCCTCGTTATCTGGATTGAGCTCCACAGCCTTCTCCAATATACTAATTTTTCTTTCAGTTGTTTGAAAACGTGCTGCTTTTTGTGGCTGACTACTGGCAACTTTGTCCTGCAATGCAGAAGCAGAGGAAATCAATTCACTAGATTTCTTAACAACTATAAGGTGGAAGGGGGAAAGGTTAGCTGAAGTAAAACTCTAGTCAACAGTTTCATAGCTTAAGATTCTGTTAGTGACTTAACTGTATGCTGTAAAAAAAATCAACTGTGCACTACGCAATGTGATAGCCTGGTGAAAGAAATATTCTTCTAAAACTGTGATACCTGAAACTGAGCGAAGGCCAACCAGATTTTTTCATCATGAGGACATTCTCGTGTCATCTTATTGAATTCTTTTGTCCTCCGAAGTATTTCATCTTCCCAAGATTCCTCAAGCTCCTGTTGCACGGTTGTGCTTTTCACAGCAAGGGATGATGTCTCTACAGGGATAAAATCTTCAGGGAGAATTGCAATCATATCACTTTTCAAAACTTTCAGGTGCTTGAAACCCTTGTTTCTTTCTAAAACGGCATGTTTTGCTGAAAAGTAACGCCCTCCCACTTTTACTTTGTTATCCAGTCCATCCAAATCTGAATCTAGATCCATCTGCGATGAAGCATGTCCATAATTATAGAAACGTCGATTAAGCCCACGTGTCTCCAGTGTGTTTTGAGGCTTGTAACGTGCAATGTCCATTCTGCATATTACCATGTGGTGTTAGACTTGATTAGAACAAAATCAGTTACCTGAATAAGTTCGGCTTACAGAATGAAGTCTCTGCAGCAGGTAAAAACTGGAAAACTTCAACATGTTATTAAGCATTGATATTCTGAACAAAGTGACTACATTTAACTTTTCCAGCTTGATGATATACTAATTCCATGTATTGTTTACATTGTTACCATTGACAATATCAGCCGAATTGCTCCCCTGTGCAAGCTTCCATT
Organism: Triticum aestivum; assembly: GCF_018294505.1. Lineage (NCBI taxonomy): Eukaryota > Viridiplantae > Streptophyta > Magnoliopsida > Poales > Poaceae > Triticum > Triticum aestivum. Next base: position 434,367,190 of record NC_057811.1, read on the forward strand.
GGCACATATATTGTTTATACGTTAATTTTGATGTAGCAGCCCAAGTTTGGATGCATCTACTTGAAGAAGAAATTGTTGAAAGAACAGAAAACAAATACTTCCTCCGTCCGGAATTAGTTGACGGTCAAACGGATGTATCTAGAGCGTCAACTAATTCCGGATGGAGGGAGTACTAACTAACGTCTAACAAAGGGTCGGGTGTATCATTTGGATAGCAGCTACAGGCCCGCCTAAGCCTATGTTGTTCTCTGACATTGTACACAAGTAAAATACTGAACTGGCAATCACAAGACACCACAGAATACTAAGCTACATAATGTTGCAGTTGATAAAAAAAATCTTCACAGTAACCGCGTAGATATATTCTACAATGTTTTGAAACAGACTGATATTAGTAACTTCCAGATGTGCAGCAAGTCCTAGAAGATAAATGACTAACTAGACAATAACAGAGAGTTGAGCTTTAGGTATAAAAAAACTGACAGAATATAAGAATTTCCTGTTTAACAAACTGATCTGATTATTCTAAAAATAAAATTGTTCCAACCCAGCTTCTAAGTCAGCATGGGATTAAACATGTGAAACTATAAGTATCTACACTGGGTTTAAAGCTTAAACTATCAGTCCATGTCCATCACTATCATTAACTCCACCTCACGATTTTTTGCAACTTAATTCCAAACTGCGCAGTTAGCGCTCTGGAAATTTCAAATACACGAGTTTAACCATATAGTTTATGCATCTAGGAAATCAAACTTGGTGCTAATAACTTTGATAAGACGCTAAACATAAGCAACTGTACACAACCTCTTACACAGGCCTTTGGCATGTGATCTACCACACCTGCATCCAATTGCAAAAATGAACAGACACTCTAATCGTTTCCTACTAGAACAAAATCGGTGAAATGTAGCTTTGACACCAATAAATTCACATGTGAAAGCATAAACAGTCTGCCCAGCATATTTCAGTACGACATAAGCATGAATTTAACACAACAGCTTCGCTATGCAACAACCCGTACATAAACATAAGCAAATACTGACCTGTAGATTGATCCAAATGCCAAGTTATCCTGGTCGCCCTTGGCGTCGACGTAGTAATCCTTGACCAGCTTGGTCTCCGACCCAGCCCAGGCACGAACCCCCGGCTTCCGCGAAGAGGCGCCCCCCTCATACCGCTCCTGGTCCCTCCTCCGCTTCCTCCTCTTCCTGTCGTCCCGCCTCGACCCCCTCTCCTCGTCGGACGGCGAGGACGGCAGCAGGTTGTACTTCGCGGGAGCAGGCTTCGGGGCCGCCTCCTCCTCGTCCGAAGAGGGGCTCAGCGGCGGGAGGGACGAGGAGGCAGTGGGTGGGATGTTGAGGGAGGAGGCGTCGAAGGAGAAGCTAGGGTTCGGGAGACACTGGGAAACCTCGGTGGGGGCAGAGAGCGGGAAGAGGGGGAAGAGAGAGGAGGAGTTGGAGGGCTCGTGCCCTCCTCCAGCGGCGGTGGCGGTGGTGGTCGGCGGCGAACGCTCCGGCGATGGCTCCATGACGGCGTTGCGAGAACCGAGATTACTGTTGGGCGAAGGAAAGCAAGAAAGTTCTGGCCGCTGACGAGGTGGAGCCCGCGGTCGGGTCGGGAATTGTCGGGCCAACCAAAACATGGCCTTGAGAAGTTGAGAGTTCTTTTCTTTTCATCATGAAGCGGCCCAATTCATACTGTATTTTGTAGTAAGAGGAGTTAGGGCTTATTTTTCACGCGAGGACTAGTTAATTCTCAAAAAAAAAAAAACGCGAGGACTAGTTCTCAAGCAAAAATATTCACGCGAGGACTATATCTCGCATAAGCGGGCGCATTCTTCCATCTCGTCGAAGCTTTCCTCACATAATGTAGCAACTGGGCCCGCCCGTTTTCGCCTGATTTTTTCACTGGGTTCATTTGATCAAGTAATTTCACTGGTCTTCCAAAAAAATGGTGAGTTCGTTGATTCACTCACATCCTTTTT
>NC_057811.1:434369605-434376191 GCF_018294505.1 Triticum aestivum
TTGTTTTCACCTGTTTTTGTTGTTTATTCTTTGTTTTTATTTTACTTTTCTTTTCTCGGTTTTCATTGATTTTTCGTTTTCCTTTTTTCTTTGGTTTTTATTTGTGATTTCTTGGTTGTTATCAGTTTTCTTCCTTTTTTCTGTTTTCATCGGTTTTGTTGTCTTTTCTTTGTTTTTACTTGTTTCTTTTCTCGGTTTTTATTGGTTTTTCTTTTCTTTCTTTTTTCAGTTATTTATTTATTTATTTCTCGGTTTTCATCGTTTTTCCTTTTTTCAAATTTTTCCATTTGTTTCTTTCATTTTTTATTTCATTTTTATTTGGTTTATTACTTCTTTGGTTTTCATTTTTTGCATTTGTTTTCACGCTACATTTCTTGTATACATCAACAACAATTTTCTAATACTTGTTTAACGTTTTCAAATATAAATTTAACATTTCTTAATACATGGTCAACATTGTTTCTAATAGACATTTTAAACATTTTTTAAATGCTTGATTGGCATTTTTCAAATACAAGATTAACATATTTTGAATACTTCGTCAACATTTCCCTATACACGCTTTAAATCTTTTTAAAATGTTTGATTAAAAGTTTTTAAATAAAAATATCAAGGTTTTTTAATACATGATCAACATCTTTTCTATACATATTTAATATTTTTTCAAATGCTTGATTGAGATTATTCAAACATTTGTTCAACATTTTCAAATGCTTGATTAATATCTTTATATACATGGTCAAGTTTTTCCATCATTTTTATTTTTTTCAAATTCTTGATTAACATTTTTTAGATGATAAAAATATTCATCATTTTTTAATACATGATCAACAACTTTTGTATACACATTAAATATTTTCCAAATGCTTGATTAACATTTTTCAAATACTTGTTATCATTTTTTGAATTCTTGATTAATTTTTTTTCCAATACTTGTTCAACATTTTTCAAATACTTGTTCAACAATTTTGATACTTGTTCAACATTTTTCAAATACTTGTTCAACATTTTCCAAATGCTTGATCAACATTTCCAAGTACTTGTTCATAAATTTAGAAATGTTTTTATGTGTGTGTGTGTTGTATTGAAAATGTTTTAAAGTATAAACAAAAGTGCAAAAATAAAGCAAAAAAAATGAAAACAAAAAACGTAAAAAAAGAAGAAAAAAAGAGGTTGTAGCCTCCCGTGCTTATGGACCGGCCCATCTCGTTCTCCCGTTCGGCGAGGGTTCCTCCCCTCCCACTGAACGCGAGATACAGGGCTGTCCTGTTTTTCAAGCTGTCAAATGAATTGGACCTTAGTAGAGGCATAAAATAGGCTTTCCCAAAATATATAACCATGTTATTTTGTTTTAAGTTAAACTTGTTTAAATTTATAATCAAGTAAATTTAGACAGGCCTATGATGGCTAAATTGCTATTTGTGTCATGCACCTTGTGTTGTCGCATGTTTGTTTAGATGCCTCGTGCTCATAGAGGGCTACTTTTTCGGAAAGCTTAGCAGAGCTATTCCCTCTATTTTGGTATTTGTGGTGGATCCATCCAAAGAAAATACAAATAATGAGCACCTTCATTGAAAAAAATGCGAGAGCTACTCGGACATGTGGTTCGATGGATTGCCCCGGAGCCTTGACAAGTAAAACAAACTCCGATGGTGCTTTTTATCCTTATGACGGTGTGGGTGCCTCTACTGCAGCCTTATGTACCTAGTGATCACGGTGGTTGAGGCAATGATGATGTGCAAGAGAGATCAGGTGCAAACACCTACATGCATTGTCCAAGATAGACGAATGAGGTGGCCCATGAATTAGTTATGTCTTGCTTTCTTGATAAAGTTTATATTAATTGCTACAGTGAACCCCTAGCTTTATTTTGATTTTTGAGCAAACTTATGAGTGTCATAATTATTGTTCTTAATCAATAAAATTGTGCCATGAAAGAATTCCCCTAAAGGAACCATTTTTCTATAACTTAAAGATGCCTTTTCAGCAACTTGTACTAGTTGTTTGTATACTAAAAGATGGCAAATTATTATAGGGTTTTTTCTACATTTGTGCGACTAACTCAAACCCACTACTCATATTGGAAGCATGCTCAAATTTACCCATCTGCTGTTAGTTGCACTCATAGAAATGTCCTTCTGTGCTGTTACCGTCTACTCAAAGGGCTTTGACCGTTTTTCTGGGCGTTTGCTGCACATTTTGCCCTTGAAAAAATAAAACAAAAATTGAGAGAGAAGAGAAGAGAAGAGGGAGAGAGAGAGCTTACCTTTTGGCCTAGGATGGCCCAGCCCGCTGGTTGGTCATCTTCTCCCTCTACCGAGGCCTAGGGCCTATCGATGTGCTCACTCGAGCGCCGCCATTCCCATGGCCAACAACGTCGAGGAAGCTACACCGCCATGTTTTCTAAGCCCTGTCGTCAAGCAAAGCACCACCACACCAACAATCGCGATCACGGGTGCCCTGCAACTCCGCAACCGATACCATCTTCGTCGCCTCTTCCTGCCGGCCGTCGACTTCGATTCACCGTTTCCCCAGCATCCCCGATGCTCCCTTACCATCACAAAGAGCCATCTGGTGTCGCAGATCTTCCAGACACGTCGCCGAGGAGCTCCTGTTCGTCCAGCCCCCACCCCACCACACCTCGCTCCGACGGCCATAAGAGAGGTCCATGAGCTCACTATCGGCCCTCGCGAGCTCCTTCTACCACTCTAGCATGCTCGAGGTGAGTCCCTGATGTCGATGCACCTCTATCGCCTCTTCCCTGTGCCTTCTAGCCCCTACCACCAAGCTTCGATTGGCGCCGCTGGAGTCCTTGGTCATGGCCGTCCCCACTCGCCCTACCACCTTCGTTTGATGTGGAGCGAGCCCATGAGCACATAGGACGAATTCACCGGCCGTTTTGGTCGGTAGACAAAGCTCATGCCCTTTGTCGTGGCTTGCCGACGGCTTAACATTGGCGGGTTGATTAGGATTAGTGGGCTTCCTATGACATGTGGGTCCATTAATTAATTTAGCCCTAATCCTAGATAGTGTTAACACTATGTATGCTTATTAGTGAGACTAATCTGTGGTCCCTACCAATTAACAAAACAACCAAATCATTTAAAAAATAACTAGGCACTTACATGTGGGGTCCCACATGTAAGTGAGAGTGAGGGGTTTATAATTATTATTTCAGTGGGCCCATGTGTAGGTGAGTGAGAGGGTGGATAGGTTTCTATTTTTCTTGTGTGGGTCCCAATTGTAAGTGAGAGGGTGGATAGGGTTTTTACTTTTCTTCAGTGGGTCCCACTTGTTAGTGAGTGAGAGGGTGGATAGGGTTTTTGTTTATATTTTTCTTTAGTGGGTCCCACTTGTGAGTGGCACGTGAAGAGACGGGCAAAAACGTCCAAGAAACGCCCAAAAAACGGTCAAAGCCCTTTAACTAGATGATAAATACACATAAGAGCATTTTCATAAGCGCAACTAACGATAAAGGGGCAAATTTGGGCATGCTTTGAAATTAGGGCAAATTTGAATAGTGGCGAGTTAGGGGCACAAATGTAAAAAATTCATTATTATATTATTTACTGAACTAAAACCGAATGTTGTGCTTGTTGCTCCTTATAACATAATACAATGTTTTTTTGCAAAAACATAATATAGTGCTTTTAGCGGATGCGGGTTCAAAGCACATCTTCTTTGATGAGTTGTTATATGGAACCAGACGTTGATTCCCTTTCTTCCTTTATAATTTTTTCAATTAGATAACTAAAGACTACAAGAGGATGCAAGTCAATTTAGTTAAAGGGAGTACAAGACTACAACACAACAGGTCTGAAAGTAAAAGAAAATACTTCCTCCTTCCCACAATATAAGATGTTTTACATCTTATATTATGGACGGAGGGAGTACATTGATGTTATGGTATTAACTTACCGACACATGCCGTGATGGGTAGTCGCATTAAATGAGAACCTTCCCTTCTATCCTTAGTCCCTCCTTTATAAAGGAAGATAGTGTGAAGAAATTATAGAAACACATGTGGGGCTTAGACAAGGATCCAGTGCGAGCTTTAAGCTTTCTATGGCTATGTTGGCAATAATATACAAAAATATTTGTAGGCTTCAGAGGCATAGGGAAAGTAGTGACGATCCAGGCCCAGCCTCGAGGGGGGCAACAGGGGGCAGCTGCCCCGGGCCCCCGGAACGAAGGGGCCCCCACCCAGGGATGCACGCTTATGAGATAGGCCTGATGCTACATGGACTGAAAGAAACGTAATACCCTGCCGGCCCAACTTACTACATTGCGGACAGAGAGAGGCTAGGTAATAACGCGACGACTATTTATCGCGATTCGATAGAAAGTCTCACGTAGAGATTTCATGGTCGTTGTTGTTACTGGACCGGCCCATTTTCGCGAACTGTTAAATAAAAAGAGAAGGAAAAGGGGAGCTTGAGGGATAGAAATCTGGCCGCAGTAAAGAAAGATACCACTACTACCTTGCCATCCTATCGTTCGTGCTAAGTAAAGGGGCGCGCTTACTTGAAGCGGGTCGAGCCATTTCTTTCCTTTTTTTCGTCCTGGTTTTCTTTCTTTTCTCTTCTCTTCTCCATTTTTTCACTCTTTTTGCATTTGTTTCTTCATTTTTTCTCCTATTCTCTTTGGTTTATTTTGCTTATTTTTCTCTTTTTGTTTTTTGACAGGGCTTGTCTTCGTTTTCCCTTCTTTTTTGTTTGGTTCTTTTCTCTTCTCCATTTTTTGTTTGTTTTTTTCTTCTCCATTTTTTGTTTGGTTTTATTTTTTCGTCTCCATTTTTTTCTTTTGTTTTTTCTTATGCTTGTTTTCGTTTTTAATCTACATTTTTCGTATATCTCAAAAAAATAATTAATAAGTGATCAACATTTTTTGTATACACGTTCAACATTGTCCGAATGCTTCAACATTTTTCAAATACTTTTTCAACCTTTTAATATTTATTGTGCATTTTTAAAGCACTCGTTCAACATTTTTTAAATACTTGTTCCACATTTTTAATATTTATTCAACATTTTCAAATATTTTTGTTCAACATTTTTCAAATACTCTTTCAACATTTTTATGCCATGCTTAATTTGCTAGGAGTTTATAATGGTTCACCTTGCGTGCCAACATGTTATTAAAATGGTTATGATGTGGTATGATAGGGTGGTATCCTCCTTTGAATGATTCGAGTGGCTTGACTTGGCACATGTTGACGCATTTAATTGAAACAAAATCAACATAGCCTTCATGATATTTATGTTCATGGTGAATTATATCCTACTCATGTTTAATTTTTCAAAAATTTAAATAATTATTCAAAAATTTCAAATACTCGTTGATATTTTTCAAATACTCGTTCAATATTTTTCAAATATTTGTTCAACATTTTTATTAATTATTTCAAATTTTCAAATACTTGTTCAACATTTTTTAAATACTTATTCAACATTTTTTAATACTTATTCAACATTTTTAAATAATTATTCAACATTTTTGAAATGTGTTTTTTGTAATATATATATGTAGAATATTTTAAAGTATAAATAAATGTAAAGCAAAAACCAAGAACGGAAAACAGATAAATAAATAAATAGAGGCCCTGGTCCCCCGCGCGGCTGGGCCGGCCCATCTGGGGCTGCCCCCACGCGAGGCTTGCCCCTCTCTCGCGTAAGGCGACAAATAGGGGCGCCCAGCTAACAATGCACGACCAAAAGCGCGTGGCTAACGCGCGCGCGCATCCCAGCCGGCGTGCTCGATTTCCGACCAGGGCGATCCGACAGCAAAACAACAACTTAGCAAACCGGCGCACGCGTCCTATTCCCTTTCGCTGACCCATTCTATTCCCTTTCGTGATCGATCCCAGCCTTGGCCCAATACCTCACCTAGCCTCTATTCCCTTTTCACGTCCTTTTCTTTTGGGCCTGTGTTTTCCTATTCCGCCTATTCCCTTTCTGGGCCAGCGGTTTTTCAGGGACAGTAATGGGCGGGAAATCTCACTTCTAATTGAAATGAACTAGCACTTTCAACTAAAAAAATTTACTACTTTTACACAGAAAAAATAAATTGGCCTAACCCTCTATTCCCTTTCGATTAATACTTTCCAGGAACATAATTTTATTAAACAAAAATTAACGTAGTGAATTGAATTGATCCACAGCTTTTTGGTTGAATAGAAATGTTCATTAAATTGATCTACTATGAACAAGATTTAAAATTAATAAGAAAATTTCAAAACAAGAACATATTTATAGAAATAAACAACTTTTGAATTCGTGAAATTTCTTGAAAAACAAGAACATTTTCTGAAATATCTGACATTTTTTTTAAAATAGGAAAATTTTTTGTGTCAATTTGACGTGACATGCTAGACCACGTCCGCCTCGACTTCTAAGACAGGGTGACAGTGGTGTCACGCGCTCGTCTCGGCGTCCGTCGTCGCTACCGTGACGACGTCCGCCTCGACTCGCGTTACCCTAAGATCGACAGGGTGGCCCTGGTGTCACGTGCTCGTCTCGGCGTCCGTCGTCGCTACCGCGACGACGTCTGCCTCGACTCGCGTTACCCTAAGATAGATAGGGTGGCC
>NC_057811.1:434377278-434377854 GCF_018294505.1 Triticum aestivum
GTTACCCTAAGATAGACAGGGTGGCAGTGGTGTCACATGCTCGTCTCAGCGTCCGACGTCGCTACCGCGACGACGTCTGCCTCGACTCGCGTTGCCCTAAGATAGACAGGGTGGCCCTCGTGTCACGTGCTCGTCTCGGCGTCCCACGTTGCCACGACGACGACGTCCACCTCGACTCGCTTTACCCTAAGATAGACAGGGTGGCAGTGGTGTCACATGCTCGTCTCGGCGTCCGACGTCGCTACCGTGACGACGTCCGTCTCGACTCGCGTTACCCTAAGATAGATAGGGTGGCCCTGGTGTCACGTGCTCGTCTCGGCATCCGTCGTCGCTACCGCGACGACGTCCGCCTCGACTCGCGTTACCCTAAGATAGACAGGGAGGCAGTGGTGTCACGTGCTCGTCTCGGCGTCCGTCGTCGCTACCGCGACGACGTCCTCCTCTACTCGCGCCTCGACTCGCGTGACCCTAAGATAGACAGGGTGGCAGTGGTGTCACGTGCCCGTCTCGGCGTCCGTCGTCGCTACCGCGACGACGTCCGCCTCGACTCGCGTGACCCTAAGATAGATAGGGTGG
>NC_057811.1:434380063-434380665 GCF_018294505.1 Triticum aestivum
TCGTCGCTACCGCGACGACGTCCGCCTCGACTCGCGTTACCCTAAGATAGACAGGGTGGCAGTGGTGTCACGTGCTCGTCTCGGCGTCCGACGTCGCTACCGCGACGACGTCCGCCTCGACTCGCGTTACCCTAAGATAGACAGGGTGGCAGTGGTGTCACATGCTCGTCTCGGCGTCCGACGTCGCTACCGCGACGACGTCTGCCTCGACTCGCGTTACCCTAAGATAGACAGGGTGGCCCTCGTGTCACGTGCTCGTCTCGGCGTCCAACGTTGCCACGACGACGACGTCGACCTCGACTCGCTTTACCCTAAGATAGAAAGGGTGACAGTGGTGTCACATGCTCGTCTCGGCGTCCGACGTCGCTACCATGACGACGTCCGTCTCGACTCGCGTTACCCTAAGATAGACAGGGTGGCCCTGGTGTCACGTGCTCGTCTCGGCATCCGTCGTCGCTACCGCGACGACGTCCGCCTCGACTCGCGTTACCCTAAGATAGACAGGGAGGCAGTGGTGTCACGTGCTCGTCTCGGCGTCCGTCGTCGCTACCGCGACGACGTCCTCCTCTACTCGCGCCTCGATTCGCATTACCGTAAGATAG
>NC_057811.1:434380675-434381265 GCF_018294505.1 Triticum aestivum
CGTCCGCCTCGACTCGCGTTACCCTAAGATAGACTGGGTGGCCCTGGTGTCACGTGCTCGTCTCGGCGTCCGTCGTCGCTACCGCGACGAGGTCAGCCTCGACTCAAGTTACCCTAAAATAGACAGGGTGGCCCTGGTGTCACGTGCTCGTCTCGGCGTCCGTCGTCGCTACCGCAACGACGTCCGCCTAGACTTGCGTTACCCTAAGATAGACAGGGTGGCCCTGGTGTCGTCTCGGCGTCCGTCGTCGCTACCGCGACGACGTCCGCCTCGACTCGCGTTACCCTAAGATAGACTGGGTGGCAGTGGTGTCACGTGCTCGTCTCGGCGTCCATCGTCGCTACGGCGACAATGTCCGCCTCGACTCGCGTTACCCTAAGATAGATAGGGTGGCAGTGGTGTCATGTGCTCGTCTTGGCGTCCGACGTCGCTACCGCGACGACGTCCGCCTCGACTCGCGTTACCCTAAGATAGACAGGGTGGCAGTGGTGTCACATGCTCGTCTCGGCGTCCGACGTCGCTACCGCGACGACGTCCGCCTCGACTCGCGTTACCCTAAGATAGACAGGGTGGCCCTCGTGTCACGTGCT
>NC_057811.1:434381275-434381770 GCF_018294505.1 Triticum aestivum
TGTTACCCTAAGATAGACAGCGTGGCAGTGATGTCACGTGCTCGTCTCGGCATCCGTCATCGCAACCGCGACGATGTCCGTCTCGACTCGCGTTACCCTAATATAGAATGGGTGGCAGTGGTGTCACGTGCTAATCTCGGCGTGCATCGTCGCTACCGCGTCGACGTCTGCCTCGACTCGCGTTACCCTAAGATAGACAGGGTGGCAGTGGTGTCATGTGCTCGTCTCCGCGTATGTCGTCGTTACCGCGACGACGTACGCCTCGACTCGTGTTACCCTAAGATAGACAGGGTGGCAGTGGTGTCACGTGCTCGTCTCGGCGTCCGTCGTCGCTACCGCGACGACGTCCGCCTCGACTCGCGTTACCCTAAGATAGACAGGGTGGCCCTGGTGTCACGTGCTCGTCTCGGCGTCCGTCGTCGCTACCGCGACGACGTCCTCCTCGACTCGCGTTACCCTAAGATAGACAGGGTGGCCCTGGTGTCACGTGCTCGT
>NC_057811.1:434381831-434382438 GCF_018294505.1 Triticum aestivum
TGCTTGTGTCGGTGTCCGTCGGCGCTACCACGACGACGTCCGCCTCGACTCGCGTTACCCTAAGATAGACAGGGTGGCCCTGGTGTCACGTGCTCGTGTCGGCGTCCGTCGGCGCTACCACGACGACGTCCGCCTCGACTCGCGTTACCCTAAGATAGACAGGGTGGCAGTGGTGTCACGTGATCGTCTCGGCGTCCGTCGTCGCTACCGCGATGACGTCTGCCTCGACTCGCGTAACCCTAAGATAGACAGGGTGGCCCTGGTGTCACGTGCTTGTCTCGGCGTCCGTCGTCGCTACGGCGACGACGACTGCCTCGACTCGCGTGACCCTAAGATAGACAGGGTTGCAGTGGTGTCACGTGCTCGTCTCGGCGTCCGACGTCGCTACCGCGACGACGTCCGCCTCAACTCGCGTTACACTAAGATAGACAGGGTGGCCCTGGTGTCACGTGCTCGTCTTGGCGTCCGTCGTCGCTACCGCGACGACGTCCGCCTCGACTCGCGTTACCCTTAGATAGATAGGGTGGCAGTGGTGTCACGTGCCCGTCTCGGCGTCCATCGTCGCTACCGCGACGACGTCCGCCTCGACTCGCGTGACCCTAAGATA
>NC_057811.1:434382878-434383758 GCF_018294505.1 Triticum aestivum
CGCGACGACGTCCGCCTCGACTCGCGTTATGCTAAGACAGGGTGGCAGTGGTGTCACGTGCTCGTCTCGGCGTCCGTCGTCGCTACCGCGACGACGTCCGCCTCGACTCGCGATACGCTAAGACAGGGTGGCAGTGGTGTCACGTGCTTGTTTCGGCGTCCGTCGTCGCTACCGCGACGATGTCCGCCTCGACTCGCTTTACGCTAAGACAGGGTGGCAGTGGTGTCACGTGCTCGTCTCGGCGTCCGTCGTCGCTACCGTGACGATGTCCGCCTCGACTCGCGTTACGCTAAGATAGGGTGGCAGTGGTGTCACGTGCTCGTCTCGGCGTCCGTCGTCGCTACCGTGACGACGTCCGCCTCGACTCGCGTTACGCTAAGATAGGGTGGCAGTGGTGTCACGTGCTCGTCTCGACGTCCGTCGTCGCTACCGCGGCGACGTCCGCCTCGACTCGCGTTACCGTAAGACAGGATGGCAGTGGTGTCACGTGCTCGTCTCGGCGTCCGTCGTCGCTACCGCGGCGACGTCCTCCTCGACTCGCGTTACGCTAAGACAGGGTGGCAGTGGTGTCACGTGCTCGTCTTGGTGTCCGTCGTCGTTACCGCGACGATGTCCGCCTCGACTCGCGTGACGCTAAGACAGGGTGGCAGTGGTGTCACGCGCTCGTCTCAGATTCTGTCATCGCTACCGCGACGACGTCCGCCTCGACTCGCGTTACGCTAAGACAGGGTGGCAGTGGTGTCACGTGCTCGTCTCGACGTCCGCCTCGACTCGCGTGACGCTAAGACAGGGTGGCAGTGGTGTCACATGCTCGTCTCGGCGTCCGTTGTCGCTACCGCAACGACGTCCACCCCGACTCGCGTGACGCTAAGACAGGGTG
>NC_057811.1:434384634-434385294 GCF_018294505.1 Triticum aestivum
AGACAGGGTGGCCTTGGTGTCACGTGCTCGTCTCGGCGTCCGTGGTCGCGACCGCGACGACGTCCGCCTCGACTCGCGTTACCCTAAGATAGACAAGGTGGCCTTGGTGTCACGTGCTCGTCTCGGCGTCCATCGTCACTACCGCGACGACGTCCGCCTCTACTCGCGCCTCGATTCGCATTACCCTAAGATAGACAGGGTGGCAGTGGTGTCACATGCTCGTCTCGGCGTCCGACGTCGCTACCGCGACGACGTCCGCCTCGACTCGCGTTACCCTAAGATAGACAGGGTGGCAGTGGTGTCACGTCATCGTCTCGGCGTCCGTCGTCGCTACCGCGACGACGTTCGCCTCGACTCGCGTTGCCCTAAGATAGACAGGGTGGAAGTGGTGTCACGTGATTGTCTCGGCGTCCGCCGTCGCTACCGCGACGACGTCCGCCTCAACTCGCGTTACCCTAAGATAGACAGGGTGGCCCTGGTGTCACGTGCTCGGCTCGGCGTCCGTCATCGCTACCGCGACGACGTCCGCCTCCACTCGCGTTACCCTAAGAGAGACAGGGTGGCCCTGGTGTCACGTGCTCGTCTCGGCGTCCGTCGTCGCTACCGCGACGACGTCCGCCTCGACTCGCGTTACCCTTAGATAGATAGCATGGCAGTTGT
>NC_057811.1:434385813-434386530 GCF_018294505.1 Triticum aestivum
CGTTACCCTAAGATAGACGGGGTGGCAGTGGTGTCACGTGCTCGTCTCCGCCTCGACTCGCGTTACCCTAAGATGGACAGGGTGGCAGTGGTCTCACGTGCTTGTCTCGGCGTCCGTCGTCTCTACCACGACGACATCCGCCTCGACTCGCGTTACCCTTAGATAGACATGGTGGCAGTGGTGTCACATGCTCGTCTCAGCGTCCGTCGTCGCTACCGCGACGACGTCCGCCTCGACTCGCGTTACCCTAAGATAGACAGGGTGGCAGTGGTGTCACGTGCTCGTCTCGGCGTCCGTCGTCGCTACTGCAACAACGTCCGCCTCGACTGGCATTACCGTAAGATAGACAGGGTGGCCCTGGTGTCACGTGCTCGTCTCTGCGTCCGTCGTCGCTACCGCGAGGACGTCCGTCTCGACTCGCCTTACCCTAAGATAGACGGGGTGGCCCTGGTGTCACGTGCTCGTCTCGGCGTCCGTCGTTGCTACCGGGACGACGTCCGCCTCGACTCGCGATACCCTAAGATAGACAGGGTGGCCCTGGTGTCACGTGCTCGTCTCGGCGTCCGACGTCGCTACCGCGACGACGTCCGCCTCGACTCGTGTTACCCTAAGATAGACAGGGTGGCAGTGGTGTCACGTGCTCGTCTCGGCATCCGTCATCGCTACCGCGACGATGTCCGTCTCGACTCGCGTTACCCTAAGATAGAATGGGTGGCA
>NC_057811.1:434386729-434387556 GCF_018294505.1 Triticum aestivum
CTACCGCCTCGACTCGCGCTACCCTAAGATAGATAGGGTGGCAGTGGTGTCACGTACTCGTCTCGGCGTCCGTCGTCGCTGCCGCGACGACGTCCGCCTCGACTCGCTTTACCCTAAGATAGACAGGGTGGCCCTGTTGTCACGTGCTCGTCTCGGCGTCCGTCGTTGTTACCGCGACGACGTCCGCCTCGACTCGCGTTACCCTTAGATAGACATGGTGGCAGTGATGTCACGTGCTCGTCTCGGCGTCCGACATCGCTACCGCAACGACGTCCGCCTCGACTCGCGTTACCCTAAGATAGACAGGGTGGCAGTGGTGTCACGTGCTCGTCTCGGCGTCCGTCGTCGCTACCGTGATGACGTCCGCCTAGACTCGCGTTACCCTAAGATATACAGGGTGGCCCTGGTGTCACGTGCTCGTCTCGGCGTACGTCGTCGCTACCGCGACGACGTCTGCCTCCACTCGCGTTACCTTAAGATAGACAGGGTGGCCCTGGTGTCACGTGCTTGTCTCGGCGTCCGTCGTCGCTACCGCGACGACGTCCGCCTCGACTCGCGTTACCCTAAGATAGACAGGGTGGCAGTGGTGTCACGTGCTCGTCTCGGCGTCCGTCGTCGCTACCGTGACGACGTCCGCCTAGACTCGCGTTACCATAAGATAGACAGGGTGGCCCTGGTGTCACGTGCTCGTCTCGGCGTCCGTCGTCGCTACCGCGACGGCGTCCGCCTCCATTCGTGTTACCCTAAGATAGACAGGGTGGCCCTGGTGTCACGTGCTCGTCTCGGCGTCCGTCGTCCCTACCGCGACGACGTCCGCCTCCATTCGC
>NC_057811.1:434387566-434388336 GCF_018294505.1 Triticum aestivum
CCTCGACTCGCGATACGCTAAGACAGGGTGGCAGTGGTGTCACGTGCTTGTTTCGGTGTCCGTCGTCGCTACCGCGATGATGTCCGCCTCGACTGGCGTTACGCTAAGACAGGGTGGCAGTGGTGTCACGTGCTCGTCTCGGTGTCCGTCGTCGCTACCGCGACGACGTCCGCCTCGACTCGCGTTACGCTAAGACAGTGTGGCAGTGGTGTCACGTGCTCGTCTCGACGTCCGCCTCGACTCGCGTGACGCTAAGATAGGGTGGCAGTGGTGTCACATGCTCGTCTCGGCGTCCGTTGTCGCTACCGCGACGACGTCCACCTCGACTCGCGTGACGCTAAGACAGGGTGGCAGTGGTGTCACGTGCTCGTCCCGGCGTCCGTCGTCGCTACCGCGACGACGTCCGCCTAGACTCGTGTTACGCTAAGACAGGGTGGCAGTGGTGTCACATGCTCGTCTCGGCGTCCGTTGTCGCTACCGCGACGACGTCCGCCTCGACTCGCGTTACGCTAAGACAGGGTGGCAGTGGTGTCACGTGCTGGTCTCGGCGTCCGTCGTCGCTACCGCGACGACGTCCGCCTCGACTCGCGTTACGCTACGACAGGGTGGCAGTGGTGTCACGTGCTCGTCTCGGCGTCCGTCGTCGCTACCGCGACGACGTCCGCCTCGACTCGCGTGACGCTAAGACAGGGTGGCAGTGGTGTCATGTGCTCGTCTCGGCATCCATCGTCGCTACCGCGATGACGTCCACCTCGACTCGCATGACGCTA
>NC_057811.1:434388810-434389368 GCF_018294505.1 Triticum aestivum
CCTCGACTCGCGTGACGCTAAGACAGGGTGGCAGTGGTGTCACATGCTCGTCTCGGCATCCGTTGTAGCTACCGCGACGACGTCCACCTCGACTCGCGTGATGCTAAGACAGGGTGGCAGTGGTGTCACGTGCTCGTCCCGGCGTCCGTCGTCGCTACCGCGACGACGTCCGCCTACACTCGTGTTACGCTAAGACAGGGTGGCAGTGGTGTCACATGCTTGTCTCGGCGGCCGTTGTCGCTTCCGCGACGACGTCCGCCTCGACTCGCGTTACGCTAAGACAGGGTGGCAGTGGTGTCACGTGCTGGTCTCGGCGTCCGTTGTCGCTACCGCGACGACGTCCGCCTCGACTCGCGTTACGCTACGACAGGGTGGCAGTGGTGTGACGTGCTCGTCTCGGCGTCCGTCGTCGTTACCGCGACGATGTCCGCCTCGACTCGCGTGACGCTAAGACCGGGTGGCAGTGTTGTCATGTGCTCGTCTCGGCATCCGTCGTCGCTACCGCGACGACGTCCGCCTCGACTCGCGTGACACTAAGACAGGGTGGCAGTGGTGTCA
>NC_057811.1:434389979-434390543 GCF_018294505.1 Triticum aestivum
GCATTCGTTTCACGTGCTCGTCTCGGCGTCCGCCGTCGCTACCGCGATGACGTCCGCCTCGACTCGCGTTACCCTAAGGTAGACAGGGTGGCGGTGGTGCCACGTGCTCGTCTCGGCGTCCGTCGTCGCTACAGTGACGATGTCCGCCTCGACTCGCATTACCCGAAGATAGACGGGGTGGCAGAGGTGTCAGGTGCTCGTCTCGGCGTCCTTCGTCGCTACCTCGACGACATCCGCCTCGACTCGCGTAACCCCAAGATAGACAGGAGGCGTTGGTGTCACATGATCGTCTCGGAGTCCGTCTGTCGCTACCGCGACGACTTCCGCCTCGACTCGCGTTAACCTAAGATAAACAGGGTGGCATTGGTGACACGTGCTCGTCTCAGCGTCCGTCGTCGCTACCGCGACGACGTCCGCCTCGACTCACGTAACCCTAAGATAGACAGGGTGGCATTGGTGTCACGTGCTCATCTCGTCGTCCGTCGTCGCTACCTCGACGACGTCCGCCGTGAGTCGCGTTACCCTAAGATAGACAGGGTGGCATTCGTGTCACGTGCTCGTCTC
>NC_057811.1:434390553-434391872 GCF_018294505.1 Triticum aestivum
GTTACCCTAAGATAGACAGGGTATCAGTGGTGTCACATGCTCGTCTCGGCGTCCGACGTCGCTACCGTGACGACGTCCGCCTCGACTCGCGTTACCCTAAGATAGACAGGGTGGCCCTGTTGTCACGTGCTCGTCTCGGCATCAATCGTCGCTACCGCGACGACGTCCGCCTCGACTCGCGTTACCCTAAGATAGACAGGGAGGCAGTGGTGTCACGTGCTCGTCTCGGCGTCCGTCGTCGCTACCGCGACGACATCCTCCTCTACTCGCGCCTCGACTCGCATTACCCTAAGATAGACAGGGTGGCAGTGGTGTCACATGCTCGTCTCGGCGTCCGTCGTCGCTACCGCGATGATGTCCGCCTCGACTCGCGTTACCCTAAGATAGACATGGTGGCGGTGGTGTCACGTCATCGTCTCGGCGTCCGTCGTCGCTACCGCGACAACGTCCGCCTCGACTTGCGTTACCCTAAGATAGACAGGGTGGCAGTGGTGTCACGTGCTCGTCTCGGCGTCCGTCGTCGCTACCGCGACGACGTCCACCTCGACTCGCATTACCCTAAGATAGACAGGGTGGCAGTGGTGTCACGTGATCGTCTCGGCGTCCGTCGTCGCTACCGCGACGACGTCCGCCTCAACTCGCGTTACCCTAAGATAGACAGGGTGGCCCTGGTGTCACGTGCTCGTCTCCGCGTCCGTCGTCGCTACGGCGACGACGTCCGCCTCGACTCATGTGACCCTAAGATAGACAGGGTGGCCCTGGTGTCACGTGCTCGGCTCGGCGTCCGTCATCGCTACCGCGACGACGTCCGCCTCAACTCGCGTTACCCTAAGATAGACAGGGTGGCCCTGGTGTCACGTGCTCGTCTCGGCGTCCGTCGTCGCTACCGCGACGACGTCCGCCTCGACTCGCGTTACCCTTAGATAGATAGCGTGGCAGTGGTGTCACGTTCCCGTCTCGGCGTCCATCGTCGCTACCGCGACAAAGTCCGCCTCTACTCGCGTTACCCTAAGATAGAAAGGGTGGCAGTGGTGTCACGTGCTCATTTCGGTGTCCGTCGTCGCTATCGCGACGATGTCCGCCTCGACTCGTGTTACCCTAAGATAGACAGGGTGGCCCTGGTGTCACGTGCTCGTGTCGGCGTCCGTCGGCGCTACCACGACGACGTCCGCCTCGACTCGCGTTACCCTAAGATAGACAGGGTGGCAGTGGTGTCACGTGATCGTCTCGGCGTCCGTCATCGCTACCGCGACGACGTCCGCCTCGACTCGCGTAACCCTGAGATAGACAGGGTGGCCCTGGTGTCACGTGCTTGTCTC
>NC_057811.1:434391882-434392585 GCF_018294505.1 Triticum aestivum
CTCGTCTCGGTGTCCTACGTCGCTACCGCGACGACATCCGCCTCGACTCGCGTTACCCTAAGATAGACAGGGTGGCCCTCGTGTCACGTGCTCGTCTCGGCGTCCGTCGTCGCTACCGCGACGACGTCCGCCTCGACTCGCGTTACCCTAAGATAGACAGGGTGGCAGTGGTGTCACGTGCTCGTCTCGGCGTCCAACGTTGCCACGACGACGACGTCCGCCTCGACTCGCTTTACCCTAAGATAGACAGGGTATCAGTGGTGTCACATGCTCGTCTCGGCGTCCGACGTCGCTACCGCGACGACGTCCGCCTCGACTCGCGTTACCCTAAGATAGACTGGGTGGCAGTGGTGTCACATGCTCTTCTCGGCATCCGTCGTCGCTACCGCGACGACGTCCGCCTCGACTCGCGTTACCCTAAGATAGACAGGGAGGCAGTGGTGTCACGGGCTTGTCTCGGCGTCCGTCGTCGCTACCGCGACGACGTCCGCCTCAACTCGCGTTACACTAAGATAGACAGGGTGGCCCTGGTGTCACGTGCTCGTCTCGGCGTCCGTCGTCGCTACCGCGACGACGTCCGCCTCGACTCGCGTTACCCTTAGATAGATAGGGTGGCAGTGGTGTCACGTGCCCGTCTCGGCGTCCATCGTCGCTACCGCGACGACGTCCGCCTCGACTCGCGTGACCGTAAGATAGATAGGGT
>NC_057811.1:434395769-434396678 GCF_018294505.1 Triticum aestivum
AAAGACAGGGTGGCAGTGGTGTCACGTGCTCGTCTCGGCGTCCATCGTCGCTACCGCGACGACGTCCGCCTCGACTCGCGTTACCCTAAGATAGACAGGGTGGCAGTGGTGTCACGTGCACGTCTCGGTGTCCGACGTCGCTACCGCGACGACGTCCGCCTCGACTCGCGTTACCCTAAGATAGACAGGGTGGCAGTGGTGTGACATGCTCGTCTCGGTGTCCGACGTCGCTACCGCGACGACGTCCGCCTCGACTCGCGTTACCCTAAGATAGACAGGGTGGCCCTCGTGTCACGTGCTCATCTCGGCGTCCGTCGTCGCTACCGCGACGACGTCCGCCTCGACTCGCGTTGCCCTAAGATAGACAGGGTGGCAGTGGTGTCACGTGCTCGTCTCGGCATCCAACGTTGCCACGACGACGACGTCCGCCTCGACTCGCTTTACCCTAAGATAGACAGGGTATCAGTGGTGTCACATGCTCGTCTCGGCGTCCGACGTCCCTACCGTGACGACGTCTGCCTCGACTCGCGTTACCCTAAGATAGACAGGGTGGCCCTGTTGTCACGTGCTCGTCTCGGCATCAATCGTCGCTACCGCGACGACGTCCGCCTCGACTCGCGTTACCCTAAGATAGACAGGGAGGCAGTGGTGTCACGTGCTCGTCTCGGCGTCCGTCGTCGCTACCGCGACGACATCCTCCTCTACTCGCGCCTCGACTCGCATTACCCTAAGATAGACAGGGTGGCAGTGGTGTCACATGCTCGTCTCGGCGTCCGTCGTCGCTACCGCGATGATGTCCGCCTCGACTCGCGTTACCCTAAGATAGACATGGTGGCAGTGGTGTCACGTCATCGTCTCGGCGTCCGTCGTCGCTACCGCGACAACGTCCGCCTCGACTTGCGTTACCCT
>NC_057811.1:434398358-434398938 GCF_018294505.1 Triticum aestivum
AACTCGCGTTACACTAAGATAGACAGGGTGGCCCTGGTGTCACGTGCTCGTCTTGGCGTCCGTCGTCGCTACCGCGACGACGTCCGCCTCGACTCGCGTTACCCTTAGATAGATAGGGTGGCAGTGGTGTCACGTGCCCGTCTCAGCGTCCATCGTCGCTACCGCGACGACGTCCGCCTCGACTCGCGTTACCCTAAGATAGACAGGGTGGCAGTGGTGTCACGTGCTCGTCTCGGCGTCCGTCGTCGCTACCGCGACGACGTCCGCCTCGACTCGCGTTACCCTAAGAAAGACAGGGTGGCAGTGGTGTCACGTGCTCGTTTCGGCGTCCATCGTCACTACCGCGACAACGTCCGCCTCGACTCGCGTTACCCTAAGATAGACAGGGTGGCAGTGGTGTCACGTGCTCGTCTCGGCGTCCGACGTCGCTACCGCGACGACGTCCGCCTCGACTCGCGTTACCCTAAGATAGACAGGGTGGCAGTGGTGTCACATGCTCGTCTCGGTGTCCTACGTCGCTACCGCGACGACATCCGCCTCGACTCGCGTTACCCTAAGATAGACAGGGTGGCCCTCGTGT
>NC_057811.1:434399647-434400205 GCF_018294505.1 Triticum aestivum
ACGGCGACGACGTCCACCTCGACTCGCGTGACCCTAAGATAGACAGGGTGGCCCTGGTGTCACGTGCTCGGCTCGGCGTCCGTCATCGCTACCGCGACGACGTCCGCCTCCACTCGCGTTACCCTAAGAGAGACAGGGTGGCCCTGGTGTCACGTGCTCATCTCGGCGTCCGTCGTCGCTACCGCGACGACGTCCGCCTCGATTCGCGTTACCCTTAGATAGATAGCGTGGCAGTTGTGTCACGTGCTCGTCTCGGCGTCCATCGTCGCTACCGCGACGAAGTCCGCCTCTACTCGCGTTACCCTAAGATAGACAGGGTGGCAGTGGTGTCACGTCCTCATTTCGGCGTCCGTCGTCGCTACCGCGACCACGTCCGCCTCGACTCGCCTTACCCTAAGATAGACAGGGTGGCAGTGGTGTCACATGCTCTTCTCGGCATCCGTCGTCGCTACCGCGACGACGTCCGCCTCGACTCGCGTTACCCTAAGATAGACAGGGAGGCAGTGGTGTCACGTGCTTGTGTCGGCGTCCGTCGTCGCTACCGCGACGACGTCCTCC
>NC_057811.1:434401733-434402318 GCF_018294505.1 Triticum aestivum
CGTCGCTACCGCGACGACGTCCGCCTCGACTCGCGTTACCCTAAGATAGACAGGGTGGCAGTGGTGTCACATGCTCGTCTCGGCGTCCGACGTCGCTACCGCGACGACGTCTGCCTCGACTCGCGTTACCCTAAGATAGACAGGGTGGCCCTCGTGTCACGTGCTCGTCTCGGCGTCCAACGTTGCCACGACGACGACGTCCACCTCGACTCGCTTTACCCTAAGATAGACAGGGTGGCAGTGGTGTCACATGCTCGTCTCGGCGTCCGACGTCGCTACCGTGACGAAGTCCGTCTCGACTTGCGTTACCCTAAGATAGACAGGGTGGCCCTGGTGTCACGTCCTCGTCTCGGCCTCCGTCGTCGCTACCGCGACGACGTCCGCCTCGACTCGCGTTACCCTAAGATAGACAGGGAGGCAGTGGTGTCACGTGCTCGTCTCGGCGCCCGTCGTCGCTAACGCGACGACGTCCTCCTCTACTCGCGGCTCGATTCGCATTACCCTAAGATAGACAGGGTGGCAGTGGTGTCAAATGCTCGTCTCGGCGTCCGACGTCGCTACCGCGACGACGTCCGCCTCGACTCG
>NC_057811.1:434404389-434405513 GCF_018294505.1 Triticum aestivum
CGTCCGTCGTTGTTACCGCGACGACGTCCGCCTCGACTCGCGTTACCCTCAGATAGACATGGTGGCAGTGATGTCACGTGCTCGTCTCGGCGTCCGACATCGCTACCGCAACGACGTCCGCCTCGACTCGCGTTACCCTAAGATAGACAGGGTGGCAGTGGTGTCACGTGCTCGTCTCGGCGTCCGTCGTCGGTACCGTGATGACGTCCGCCTAGACTCGCGTTACCCTAAGATATACAGGGTGGCCCTGGTGTAACGTGCTCGTCTCGGCGTCCGTCGTCGCTACCGCGACGACGTCCGCCTCGACTCGTGTTACCCTAAGATACACAGGGTGGCCCTGGTGTCACGTGCTCGTCTCGGCGTACGTCGTCGCTACCGCGACGACGTCTGCCTCCACTCGCGTTACCTTAAGATAGACAGGGTGGCCCTGGTGTCACGTGCTTGTCTCGGCGTCCGTCGTCGCTACCGCGACGACGTCCGCCTCGACTCGCATTACCCTAAGATAGACAAGGTGGCAGTGGTGTCACGTGCTCGTCTCGGCGTCCGTTGTCGCTACCGCGACGACATCCGCCTCGACTCGCGTCACCCTAAGATAGATAGGGTGGCAGTGGTGCACGTATCGGCGTCCGTCGTCGCTACCGCGGCGACGTCCGCCTCGACTCGCGTTACCCTAAGATAGACAGGGTGGCCCTGGTGTCACATGCTCGTTTCCGTGTCTGTCGTCGCTACCGCGACGACGTCCGCCTCGACTCGCGTGACCCTAAGATAGACAGGGTGGCCCTAGTGTCACGTGGTCGTCTCGGCGTCCGTCGTCGCTACTGCGACGACGTCCGGCTCGACTCGCGTTTCCCTAACATAGACAGGGTGACCCTGGTGTCACGTGCTCGGCTCGCCGTCCGTGGTCGCTACCGCGACGACGTCCGCCTCGACTCGCGTTACCCTTAGATAGAGAGGGTGGCAGTGCTATCACGTGCACGTCTCGGCGTCCATAGTCGCTACCGCGACGACGTCCGCCTCGACTCGCGTTACCCTAAGATAGAT
The DNA here is from genome assembly GCF_018294505.1 of Triticum aestivum. Taxonomy (NCBI): domain Eukaryota; kingdom Viridiplantae; phylum Streptophyta; class Magnoliopsida; order Poales; family Poaceae; genus Triticum; species Triticum aestivum. The sequence goes on from NC_057811.1 coordinate 434,405,431, forward strand.
AGGGTGGCAGTGGTGTCACGTGCTCGTCTAGGAGTCCCTCGTCGCTAGCGCGATGATGTCCGCCTTGACTCGCTTTACCCTAA